>NC_090647.1:266036197-266151197 GCF_040937935.1 Hyperolius riggenbachi | reverse complement strand
TTTTAATATCCTTCCTATAGTGTAAAGCTCAAACAGAATTACATACTCCAGATGTGGCCACACAAATAATGTGCACAGAAGTAGTAGTATACTGTACTAGCATCTAGTGACCTTATTGCCCATTTTGTGCATCCCAGAATTGTATTTGCTTTAGCTGCTGCTTGGCATTGGTGGCTTAACTTGTTATCAACCAGTATTTTTCAGTCCTTCTCCAAGTCTGATGTTACTAGCTGTATGCAGATTAAGTTCTTAATTGCTCTGCTACTGGCATGTCTGACATGCATGACCTTGCATTGATCAGCATTAAATTTCATCTAAAATAAGCCTACTCTGCAAAATGTTATCTGCAAAATATGCCAACAGTACTCCTCAATTTATATATTAATGAGGGATGGACTTAGTACTGACCCTTGTGGGACCAACAGTTTCCAATTCTGAGTATTATTCATTTACCATCAGTCTTTGCCATCTGTCCATTAAACATTTATTTATCCAGGTTGCAATTTGTAGTATCACAACTATGCAACTGCTGAGTCATATACTGGATACATACTAAACACTAACACTAAAAACACTAATGTCAATTACTGGAGGGTCTTGCTCATAGCACATTCTGGAAACTATGAATATCGTAAGGATTAGATTGCGATATCCCTCTGATGGACAGATTGCGACTGGGGAAATGAATTGCCATAGGTGCAAATTTATCTTTGCATTTAAATGTCATGTAAATTTTATGCAGCTTGAAAGGAATAACTTCCAGTCATTTTTATTTTTTTTAATCAGTCCAAGCTGCATAACATTTATATGAAATTTGAATGCAAGGAGAAATTATTTGAATCTCATTGATCATTCCTATTAGTTTCAGGACTGCAGACTCTGTATAACATTCGGAAACATGTCAGGGCTATATAAATACTCATTGTCAGAATACTGTCTAAATTAACCTTGCTCTTTAGCATAATCTTCTGTTACAATTCTTTTGCGTCCAGTGTTGAATAGATGTGTGTGATACACAAACTGACTTATGCCCAAGTTTACCGTAGGACCAGCTAACCTTTTTCTCCATACTTTCCAAGTCAAGGATCCATTATTGCTCTACCATACAGGTCTGGTCTGTAAACTTTAGGAATAATATTTACAGCTTAGCATGTGTCATCTATCCTGGAAGAAGGGGCAGTCTATTAAAATAATGCAAACACGGACCATACAGTGACTTGCAAAAGTATTCGGCCCCCTTGAAGTTTTCCACATTTTGTCATATTACTGCCACAAACATGAAACAATTTTATTGGAATTCCACGTGAAAGACCAATACAAAGTGGTGTACATGTGAGAAGTGGAAAGACAATCATACATGATTCCAAACATTTTTTACAAATAAATAACTGCAAAGTGGGGTGTGCATAATTATTCAGCCCCCTTTGGTCTGAGTGCAGTCAGTTGCCCATAGACATTGCTTGATGAGTGCTAATGACTAAATAGAGTGCACCTGTGTGTAATCTAATGTCAGTACAAATACAACTGTTCTGTGACGGCCTCAGAGGTTGTCTAAGAGAATATTGGGAGCAACAACACCATGAAGTCCAAAGAACACACCAGACAGGTCAGGGATAAAGTTATTGAGAAATTTAAAGCAGGCTTAGGCTACAAAAAGAATTCCAAAGCCTTGAACATCCCACGGAGCACTGTTCAAGCGATCATTCAGAAATGGAAGGAGTATGGCACAACTGTAAACCTACCAAGACAAGGCCATCCACCTAAACTCACAGGCCGAACAAGGAGAGCGCTGATCAGAAATGCAGTCAAGAGGCCCATGGTGACTCTGGACGAGATGCAGAGATCTACAGCTCAGGTGGGGGAATCTATCCATAGGACAACTATTAGTCATGCACTGCAAAAAGTAAGCCTTCATGGAAGAGTGGCAAGAAGAAAGCTATTGTTAACAGAAAAGCATAAGAAGTCCCATTTGCAGTTTGCCACAAGCCATGTAGGGGACACAGCTAACATGTGGAAGAAGGTGCTCTGGTCAGATGAGACCAAAATGGAACTTTTTGGCCAAAATGCAAAACGCTATGTGTGGCGGAAAACTGACACTGCACATCACTCTGAACACACCATCCCCACTGTCAAATATGGTGGTGGCAGCATTATGCTCTGGGGGTGCTTCTCTTCAGCAGGGACAGGGAAGCTGGTCAGAGTTGATGGGAAGAGGGATGGAGCCAAATACAGGACAATCTTGGAAGAAAACCTCTAGGAGTCTGCAAAAGACTTGAGACTGGGGCGGAGGTTCACATTCCATCAGGATAACGACCCTAAACATAAAGCCAGGGCAACAATAGAATGGTTTAAAACAAAACATATCCATGTGTTAGAATGGCTCAGTCAAAGTCCAGATCTAAATCCAATCGAGAATCTGTGGCAAGTTCTGGGAACTGCTGTTCACAAACGCTGTCCATCTAATCTGACTGAGCTGGAGCGGTTTTGCAAAGAAGAATGGGCAAAGCTTTCAGTCTCTAGATGTACAAAGCTGGTAGAGACATACCCTAAAAGACTGGCAGCTGTAATTGCAGCAAAAGGTGGTTCTACAAAGTATTGACTCAAGGGGCTGAATAATTATGCACACCCCACTTTGCAGTTATTTATTTGTAAAAAATGTTTGGAATGATGTATGATTTTCGTTCCACTTCTCACGTGTACACCACTTTGTATTGGTGTTTCACGTGGAATTCCAATAAAATTGATTCAGGTTTGTGGCAGTAATGTGACAAAATGTGGAAAACATCAAGGAGGCCAAATACTTTTGCAAGCAACTGTATATACAAGGTTCTACATTTTTATACAAAAGGATAAAGGAATGAAAAGTAACGGAGTAACAGACTTGCGTAATGGAGTGTACGATAAGAGCACAATAGCTCCTCTCAGTGAGTTTGAAGGCTCAGAATAACTGCATCCAGGACTAATTATTAAGTTGCTCAGGGTAGAATGGATGAAAATGGCATGGCAGGAAGTGAGGCAATGACAGACATTTAAAAAGCATTTCACAACTTACATTCAAATTGTCAAAACTGGAAGCAGATCGTCTAGTATGGGGATAACCAGTAATGGGGGTGTACTGTTCCTGAAGAATAGGTATGCAGTTATGGCCTTTGCCCTTTGGATACTGTGGAACACTGATTACATTCCAAGGATTAGAGAGTTAAAAAAATGAATGCCTGGGTGTTTCTGTGGGTGGAAAAAGGGAAGGGTGAGCAGCCAAGAAAGGTGGTATGATTGCTGACAGTTATGCCACTACATTAACATATACAAAGACACAAGGATACAGTGGGTGTTACTGGCGCTTAAGTTTAGTCCGAGAAGCTTTCACATCTCCGATTGCTGCAAGGTGGTTAAAGTGCTTTATTTCAGTAGAGAATAATTCGTTTTAGGTCTGGAATGTCCAACTCCAGTCATCAAGTGCCAGATACATGCCAGGATTTAGGACAGGGAAAAGTTAAGATATGTGATGATTTATATTCCCTTATACAGCTTATCGACTGATTTAGAGTCATGTGAAAATGTCTGTTTGTTCACCAGGAAGTGTTAAAGTTAACTCAATGTGCAGAGGAAAAAAAAAAAAAAAAGCAAAGAAAAGCACAGTGTGCGTTCCTGAGAGAAACCAAAGCATGGAGTGTGTGCAGTTTATCCCCCATCAGATCTTCTGTAGCTCCCAAGGTAAGACTAGAAAGCAGCACCAGTCCGTTTATCCCACCTCTTATATCAAACTGGAAACATATGTGTTCTACTTGATTAACAATAGCTTTTCTGATTCAGTCCCATCACTTATTCAGTCCCATTCACTCCCAACTGGAGTTGGCCATTCCTGTCCTTTGAGCAACACTTGGCCCAGTCGCTGAGGCTGCAATTAAACATGGACCATGACTGATATTGGCATCACAAATAACACTTTTTTATGAGGGTTTGAACTGTTACTTTAGCACTTGGATCTGTTCCTTCAGCAGGGTTGCCAAAGGGACAGCTGCTGGATAGTAAGTATTTGCTTAGTAATTTGAGGGGAGTCCAGTCCTCTATTCAACCTCATAGAATTACAAGGGACTGCTCCCTGCCACCCACCCGTTAGGCTGCAATAGGCCAACAGAGGTTTAGAATGCACCAGCAGCTTTAAAAAAAATTGTTTGAAGCTGCTAATGAGTTAATGAATACACACATTTTTTAGCATGTGAAATACGATTGAAATATTCCTCTATATAATGCATTTATTAACTATAAACAACAAGCTTTGGAGTCACCAGCATTAAGTGTAGCGTAGAACCTTTTTTTGTATATCCACTGAAGTTGGAGAACTTTGTTTCTGCATGCATCATGCTGCATACAGTACAGCAGTTGCTTCAATGCGTTGAAACTGAGGTTTAGGTCTTTACTTTAAGGAATCTCTATGAGGACATAAAGAATATAAAAAGGAGGATGAAAGGTTTTATTACATTCCCTTAAAAAGGTGCAACACCATTTTGCTAAACACAAGGGGAAAAAAAAAGTGCAGATATTTGAAATAACACAGCTGTGTGAAATTTCTGTGTCACCTACGACAGGAGGGACGACCTCATGCAATATCTACTTTTGGCCAAGTCCTAGAATGAGCACCAATTGAGGATTACAGAGGACGCCATGTGACATCTCATTGGTTTGGATGTTCTAGTTTTCTTCCTACCACAGCTGACAATCCAGGCTGTAAACCAAAGTGAAACACCAAGTTTTAAAACAAACTTGAAACACACAGCCACTCAAGTGCTCTGAGCATTCTTTGCACTTTATGCTTGTCACCCTCACATTCATGCAGCATGATTGCAGGTCCTTGTTCTCACCAGCAGGTGGCATGAGTTTGCAGCTATGGAAGACACACCAAATTACTACAAAACAAGTAAAGAAAATAAATAAATAAAATTAGGTTCCACTTTATTCCTATGAGGGCCCGTTTCCACTGGAGCGGAAACCGCTCCGAATCCGCAGAGTTTCCGCACAGGCGTATCGCGCGGGGAAACTCTGCCATAGGAAACTATGGCGCCGCCAGCCGAATCCCTAGTGATTCGGCCGACACTGCCCACCGTTATCGTTCGGGAGGCTGCGAACCCCATAGCCGTGCATGGCACAGCTTCTGGGATTCGCCTGCGTTCCCGCAGACCCGGAAGTGCCGCCGCGGGTCTCACTGAAGCGTGCGGCACAAGTGGAAACGGGCCCTGAGACTTAAAGTGTACCTGAGATGAGAAAAAAAAATTATACATACGTGGGGTTTCCTCCAGCCCCCTTCAGGTTGATCCATCCTTAGCCATCTTCCCAGGCCTCCAGGATCCTCCACTAGGCCACGTGCATTCCCCAGTTGCCGGGAGGGCTCTGCGTCTGCACAGTAGTACTGCGCAGGTGCTGAACTCTCCCAGCCATGGGAGCTCAATGGGTGCAATCAACCCTGACTGGCAGAATTAGCGGGCCGCCTAGAGGAGGATCCAAGCGGCCTGAGAAGACTACAAGGGACCGATCAGCCTGAATGGGGCTGGAGGAAGCCCCAGGTATGTATATATTTTTTTTATTTTTAAAACTCTCAGGTTTTCTTTAAGTTTTCAGGCACTAGGAGCTAGCGGAGTAAAAGCTGGACTTCACTTGTGTTTATTACAGCGATTTCGCACGGTAAGGTAAACTGCATAAATGTTTTGCTTTCCATCTGCTGCCAACTCAGTCTTATTGCTGAAAATGAATTTGGCTGAATGGAATGGCAATGTGTTTACCCCCCCCCTCCCCCCATGTATCAGTGCTTGACAAGCTGCTCAGATGTGACACAATCTTATGACCGCCTTTTCACCACCTCTGCTAAATGCTAGAAAATGCATGGCCTGTACACAGCAGCAGCTGACAGGAGGTGAATTCACCAACTTCAGCCTCCCTTATTAAAAATGCCTTATTAATCAAGGAAACAGTCTGCAGTTGGGAAAGTAACAAGGAAGTTGCAGGGAAAAGTAATAAAATATGATAAGACATTATAGAAGTAAAATTAAAGAGACACTGAAGCGAAAAAAAATATATGATATAATGAATTGGTTGTGTACTATGAATAATTACTAGAAGATTAGCAGCAAAGAAAATATTCTCATATTTTTATTTTCAGGTATATAGTGTTTTTTCTAACATTGCATCATTCTCTAATATGTGCAGATTACACAACACTCTGCATTCAAAATGATTCTTTCAGAGCAGTCTGTGAACTAATGACCTCTTCTCTGGCAGAGAAAAAGTAAATAGTTCAATAACACTTGAGATAATAAAAGTGAGATAACAGCCCTCTCCACGACTTTGAAAGTCGTAGAGCTTAATGGCTTTTTTGTATACAGATAACAACTAGAGTTTCTTAAATGTTCCTGTACCGGAAACAATTAGACTGATGTATCTGATCTTAATGTTTTATTTCTTAGCTGTACTACACATACAAATCATGATATCATAATTTTTTTTTCGCTTTAGTGTCTCTTTAAGTGCTTCACTAAAATATAGGTACTTATCCGTTAGCCGGGCGCATCCGGCAGGTGGCGCTAATTACTATTCCTCCTCCAGGCCGACATGGATAGTAGGGAAAGATGTAACTCTGGTGGAGTTTTGTCGCCACCTAGAGGATGCGCCCGGCTAACGGATAAGTACCAAAATATATTTTATCCTAAATATCTAGATAACTACACATGTATGTACGACATTACATATAAGGCAGGGTGCACAGTAATTAAAATTCACATGTTTTTGCAAAGTGCAAATACACATTTGCCGCACAGCTATTGAAAGTCTATGGAAATTGCACTTTGCGTTTTCCTATGCACAAAAAAGTACTTATTGCAGCATAAATTGAATTTCATTACCTGCAGTACAAAATTGTGTGCAAAGATTCGCATAGAAAGGCATTTTTCAAAGTTTGGAATTGGAAGCCTTTTCAACAGATGGACAAGAAAGATAACTACTGATGTCATACCTTGAACTGACTGCCTGGTACTTGCATAGCTCACCTGAGCAGAACTTTGGAAATTTGCAAGTAACACTTTGGCCCACAGGGCCGTGCAGAGGGACCTTAAGTGGGGGGTGCTCAAATTTAAAAAAGGGGCCTGGCAACGCCTTTCCCCGCATGCCCCCCCCCCCCCCTCGTTTTTGGCTAGGAGGGTATTGGTTGTCATGTTGGTGCTGAATGCAGATGCTGGGTGTCATGTGGGTTCTGGGTGTAAGTACTGAGTGTCATGTGGGTTCTGGCTATGGTTGGGTATCGCGTGTTGATTACAGGTACTTCGTGCCATGTAAGATCTGGGTGCATGTACTGGATGTCATGTGGGTGCTGGGTGCAGGTACTGTGTGTGACATGGGTGCAAATACTTGGCGCCATGCCTGTACTGGGTACTGGCTATGGGTGGGCTTTGGGCATCACATGGGTTTTAAATGCCGGTACTTTGGGTGCGGGTACAGGTTAAGTGGGTGTTTGGTGCAGATAGTGGGGGCCATGTGGAAGCTGTGTGCAGGTTTGAGTACTGGGTGCAATTTTAGGCCTGGGTGCAGGTACTTGGTGTCATGTGAGTGTGAGTACTGGGTGCCAGCTATGAGGGGAAGGGGAGGGTACTGCGAAAAGTAGAGGTTAGTGTGGGTGCTGCAGGAAGGGGCAGGGCCGTGCAGAGGATCCTCAAGGGAGTGGTGCTCAATTTTGAAGTCGATCAATAGTGCTAAATTGTGTATGTAATACCCCCTCTCCAGAAAGTATTAGGCATTAGACTTTGTGTCTCCTTCCAACCAACTCTTTTGGTGCCACCACCCTCAAATCAGCAGTGATAGGTCCCCACTGTTAGAGTGGGTTAGAGTGGGCACAGTGGAGCCCACAGTGGAGGCACGGACTCACCTTTCATTACTTTCTGTCCCTCTTGATCAGCACCCACGCTTCTTTTCATGCAAAGACGAAGTGGTTACCAATAACAGTGGTTGATAAGCATTAGCAAAACTGATACAAAGGTTCACTTTGTGCTAAGTTGCAGTGGGTGCCGAGAGGCCAAAGTACAGTCTGTGTCAAGCTGCTGTGGGTACCAAGGTCCACTTTGTATTTGGTGTTTATTTGCAGTGGGTGCTATGCAGTATTGGGTGCTGAATGAGTAGCAGATGGTAATAAACAATAGTGGGTGCCATGTGAGTGCTAATTGGTACAGGGAGCCATGTGAGTGTTGGACATCAGTGTAAGGAGTGCCATGTGTGGTCTGGATGTATGCCATGGGAGAGTACTGAGTCTCATATGGGTTCGAACCAAGGATGGGTACTGGGTGCTATTTGGTTGCTGGCCATGGACAGGTACTAGGTGCATATAATGGCTTTAAAACTTGGTGCGGTGTGAGTTCTGTGCCATGTGGGTGTTGATTATGGGGGTATGTGGGTCTTAGGTGCAAAGTGGGTACTGGGAGTGAGTGCCAAGTGGATACTGGGAGTGAGTACATGGCGACATATGGGTGATGAGTGCTGGCTAGTGGGGCATTTGTTGTCATGTGGATGCTAAAGGCAGATGCTGGGTGCCATGTGGATTCTGGCTGTATGGGTGGGTATCAAGCATTATGTAGGTGTTGATTGCAGGTACTCAGTGCCTTGTGAGTTCTGGGTGCAAGTACTGGATGTCATATGTGAGTGCTTGGTGTTAGTGCTGGGCACCAAGTGTAGGCTTAGGGCAACTGGAACTACTGCAGATGAAACATGTGGGTGTTGGGTGCAGGTACTGGGTATCACTTAGGTGTGAATTCTTGCCTGCACTGAGTGCTAGCTATGGATGGGCATTGTGTGTTATGTGGGTTCTGAGTGCAGGTACTTTGGGTGCTAGTACTAGTTATGTGAGTGGTGCCATGTGAAGGCTTTGTGCAGGTGTAAGTAGTAGGTGCCATGTTGGGGCTGGGTGCAAGTACTGTGCCATGTTGGTGTGAGTACTGGGTGCCATCTATAGGGTGAAGGGGTGCAGGTACTGGGTGTCATGTGGCTGTTTGATGTAAGTACTAAGTGCCATATGGAGGCCGGATGGGAGTATTGGGTGCAGGGTGCTTATAGTGGGGGTTACTGGTTGAGTGTAATGTGGGTGCTGAATATTGGTGGGATTGCTGTGGGTGCAAGTGGTGGGAGATCACTGCTATGAATTGCATAGTGGCTGCTAGGGGAGGTAGAGGTCAGTGTGGTTGCTGGGGGAAGTAGAGCTCAGTGTGGGTTAGGGCTGCACGGTTTTAGGAAAAAATTGAAATTGCGATTTCGATTTTTTCACGATTTTCTTTAAATCAAGCTTTAGCACTAAATTCACATTGCCCCCACTACACTGTGCTAACACCTGATGATCCACCAATACACTATGCTAACTTGAATCTTGATGCCCCACCAATTAAACTCCACTGCACAATGCTAACCTCTGATTCCCATCAATAACACACTAAGCTAACTCCTGATGCCCACCAGCTATGCTACAATGCACTACTCTAACACCTTCTGCCCCCATTCCCAGCTACACTACACTTTACCCCTGCAGCTACAATGACTACTCTGCAACTGCCACTGTTAAGCCTAAAGCACTAGGCAGACAGGCTAGTTAAAGTAGTGGCTAAGCTGCATGGGCATGAAGCAGAGCCTGTGACAGAGAGCACAGCAGGACCAGGCAGATAGAGCATACACACAGACTGTATAGAGGCTGTATACAGCACAGAGCACAACGTCCTGTTAAAGCCAGTCTAGCTGTCCACTTACACAGACCGCTGTAGCTGTAATCTGATCTTTGTCATTACTGGTGTCACTGCCCATATATTGCTATCTGATGGGATGTGAGGCTACGGATCCTGCCCTTTTGACCTGAAATTGCCAGCAAAGCTCGTTACAGATAAGAACTGTCTGTAAACGGACAGCTAGAGTGGCTTTAGCAGGACGCTGCGCTGTGTGCTGTATAAAGCCTGCGTGTGGTGTATCTCTCCCTGCCACTGTTCTGTTCTCTGGTCCCCGCTGTGCAAGAGAGCCTGGGTGACTGTGCGGTGGATCGGAGAAAACCATGCGTGCTTCACCGCAGCTAAAGGAAGAGAGAGCTGGCCGTGCATTCCTCGATTCAGTGCCTCACTCCTCCTTCTGGCCGGAATGAGGAAGCGCACCTCAGTAACAAGCCGGAAATGTACGCGTGCAATGCTGGGGACAGCATTGAACGCGGAAATACAGCCGCAATGAAAAGGAAAAAAAAAATCGCCACTCTGACGATACTGAAATCGTGATGATGCACATCGCGATTTCGATTAAAAAACGATATATCGTGCAGCCCTAGTGTGGGTGCTGGGGGAAGGGTAGGTTACTGTGGGTCCTTTGGGGGAGATCACTAAGGCTCATTTGGGGAGGTCACTGTGGGTCTTGGGGGAGGTAGAGGTCATTCTGGGTGCTGGGGGAAGGGTAGGCCACTGTTGGTGCTGTGGAAGGAAAAGATCAGTGTGGGTGCTGGAGGAAGGGAAGGTCACTGTGGGTGCTGGGAGAAGTCAGTGTGGTTACTGGAGGAGGGAGTGGATGCTGGATGTTGGGAGAGGCCACTGTGGGCGCTGGCGATGGGAGAGGTCACTGTAGGTGCTGCTTTTGGGATGGAAGGTCCCTGTGGGTGCTGCAGGGGACAGGAGGGTAGCCACTGGGGGAGGGAAAGATCACTGTGGGTGCTGGGGGAGGGATAGGTCAGTGTGGGTGCTGGGGAAGGGAGGATCACTGCTAGAGCTGGGGAGGGAGAGGTCACTGTGGGTGCTGGGGGAGGGAGGGGTCACTGTGGGTGCTAGGTGAATGGAGAGGTCACTGTGGGTGCTAGGGGAGGGAGTGGTCACTGTGGGTACTAGGTGGAGGGAGAGGTCACTATGGGTGCTGGGGAGGTAAAAGTCAGTATGGTGGGTCCTAGGTGGAGGGAGAGGTCAGTATGCCGCACTAGGATTCCTGTCTGGGCCTCTTAAAGCGGTATCGTCACCATAAAAATCAAATTTCAACAGCAACTTATCTGAGTGTATTAAGTGATAAAGATGCTAATCCTGCATTCAAAACTTTCAAAACGTTTTCTGTTGTTATGATTTGGAGTTATCATATACCTTAGGAGGACTGGCTCTTTAGTAGTGGGTGCCAAAGAATTGCATGCTGGGGGTTCTTTTTATCTATAATATATTCCTCCCCTTCCCTTTATTTCCCTGCCTGCTGCTTATCTGAAACCTAATCCCCTAATCACTTGTGTTTACAAGCAAGGCTCAGGTGACTCAGAGATTGGAGGAGACAAGAAAAAAAGTAAAGGGCAGAAATGACATCACGAGTTAGCCTTTACTGTGGGCAAAAGACATGGCCCCCACCAGGAACAGAATTCTCATCATTTACTATATAACATTCACTGAAATCAAAAGGTGGACAGTACAATTCATGTGTTATGTAAGTAGATCAAGTATTTATCTACTTATATATGTGTTTTTTTTCCCTGGAATAGTATGGCTAATCCTACTGCTTTAACCGGAAAGTGTCCCAGGTGGGGGCGGAGCTTCCCACGAGTGGGCGGGGCTTATCGCGGTCGAGGGCTGAGCTTATTTTGCATTTCGAGAGGGGCCTTTTTTGAAGATTTAAAAAAGGGGGTGCCTGGGCACCCAGAGCACCCCCCTCTGCACGTGCCTGTTGGCCCATATGCAATTAACTTTCTCCTGAGTTTTCTTCTAGGAAATAATTTTTCATCTTCTATTTAACATTTTTTTTTAGCATTCTGCGATTGACAAAGTACCAAAAATAGTTGAAAAAGTACTACTAAAACTATTTTGAGTATTTTACTGCTTGCTGGAGGTTTAAAATGCATTTTATTTACAAGTTTTGAAAATATCACCTAGGAGAAAACACAGGTGAAAAAGGTAATTGCATATGGCCCTTTGTGTCTGAGATCTTGCAGACCCGCACCCATATGCAATTCACTTTATTTCTCCTTAGTTTTCTCCTAGGTGAGATTTTTAAAACTGGTCAATAAAATGACCTTTAAAGGGACCCGGAGCAGTAAAAATAAATGGAATCACTACTTACCTGGGGCTTTCCCCAGCCCACCGTAGGTTGAGAGGTAACCCGGCATCCTCCTGGCTCCTCTCCCAGTCCCTCCGCGACATACAGCACCGGCAACACCTGGGCCGGGTGCCGGGCTGCTGCTTCCGTATTTTGGTCGCTTCGCATCATCACACCGGCCGCCTGCCCGGGTGTCGCCAGGGCTGTATGTGGAGGAGGGACCGGGAGAGGAGCCAGGAGGACGCCGAGGGACCTCCCAACCTACGGTGGGCTGGAGAAAGCCCCAGGTAAGTAGCGATTCCATTTGCAGAATGCTGAAAAGTTATTCTAAATCAAAGATGAAAAATTATCACCTAGGAGAAAATGTTAATTGCATGGGCCCCCCGGCGCTCTAAGAAGGGATAACGCAAGATCAAACTTTTGTAACATTTCAGATAGATCTGGGCCGTTGCTAGATAATGTTTTGGTGGAAGCTCTTGCAAGATTCCCCATGCAGAGAGACAGAGAGGGGATGGGATATTTTATGGGGGTTTTGGTTTTATAGGATACTTTAAAGTGTGTCAAACATGAGAGTATAACTGCGTTCTTGAATGTTATTTTGCTATTGGAACATAATCTACAAAATCTTCTATGAGCAATATGTTCTTTGTGTAAAACAAATACAGTATAGTTTTTTTTGAAAAAAAAAAAAAATTGGAAATGCAATTTTTAACATGAAAAAAGGTTAGTATTTTTGTGATATGTGTGAGCCCTGTCTAAATATGTAATGTAAATACCCTCTTTTATAAATGTACATAAGCTGACAAAAGGGCAATATCTGCACTGAGGCCTGGAACCCACTGAAAACCGCAAACGCAAAACGCAACCGCTAGCGTTTTGTCTGAGCGGTTTGAAAGCGGATTCATGCGCGTTTTTGGTCGTGTTTTGCAACATTGTATTTTTTTCCCCAGCGGGTGCCTAGCGTTTTGCGGTTTGCGTTTTTATCCTGATTGGTCCTGTGAATTATTTTTCATTTTGTTACAGTGTGCTGAACCGCAAAACGCTAGCAAAACCGCTCAGTTTAGGTTTTGCTGAGCGTTTCCGCTAGCGGTTCAATACTTTACATTGAAGCGCTAACGCTCCCAAAATGCTGCATGTCCTGCGTTTGCGTTTCTGAGAAACGCAAACGCTCCTGTGGAAGTTGCCCCATCCATTAACATTAGCCCAGCGTTTTGGCAAACTGCTAGCGTATCGCAGTGCTGCCAAAAGCGCTCCTGTGGGTTCCAGCCCTAAAGGTGGGTGCACGCGTCAGATAAAAACTCTTTGGAAAATGAAAGACCACAGACCATTTTTACCCTCTTCCATGTAGTATGAGGGCCATACCTACACAGTCTATTCTATGGAGCTGAACTCCCCATCAGACAAAAATCTTTGCAAGATGCTGCACACACAGATGCTGTACACATGCAACAGATCAGTATCTGTAAAAGATCAGTTCCTGCAAAATGCATCCAAAGTCTATGATATCTGCAGATCTCATACACACCTTGTTTAACGGACCATCATCTGCAGATCAGACAATTATCTGAAGATCCAACCTGGTGGATCTGAACGGCAGATGATGGTCCGGAAAACAAGGTGTGTATGAGGATCTGCAGATATCATAGACCATGAATGCATTTTGCAGGAACGAATCCTTTTGCAGGAACAGATCTTTTGCAGATACTGATCTGTTGCATGTGTACAGCATCTTTGTGTGCAGCATCTTGCAAAGATTTCTGTCTGATGTGGAGTTCAGCTCCATAAAATAGACTGTGTAGGTATGGCGCTCATACTACATGGAAGGGGGTAAAATTGGTCTGTGATCTTTCATTTTCCAAAGACTTTTATCTGACGTGTGTACCCACCTTTAGCAATTTTGTGTGCACTCATTTAATGACCCCAGAATGTATTTATTTCTCAGACTTCCATCATCCTTCCCACTTCCTTACTAGGAAATCTCAGGAATTAATGAAAAAATAAATATATGTAAAATGACCCATTACTTACTGCAACAATAGCTCCTGACATTTAGCAAATGTCAGACCCATTAATTAATTTAAAATCCTATCAAATGTAGAACTTTCAAATTAATGGTTCTGAATTGCTTGTTTATCTTGATTTAGAATGAAATGTGCACTTAAGGAACAACTGTCAGCTTGTCATTAATTAAGATTTAGATTTAAAAAAAAAAAATGTTTTAAGTTATCTGCAGTGTATCGTTATCGGTTCCCTCACCATCATGTAACCTGAGGATTTGATATTCATAACCTACTGGCTTGCTGTCATTTCATTAGCATAGCATCCCCCTCTAATTGCACTTCTATTCTTGGAGTGGCTAGTATCTAATCACATATCAATATTAACCTCTTCCAAAGTGCATGCACACAGCAACCTGCTGTAACACGAACCATGATAAAAAACACAAATATAAAAAACGATTAGTTACCAAAACACGGCAGTATTTTGCATTATGCCAATTCAACAGTGACAAGGTTTTCTCCCATCACTACTGTCTTATATATAGTTACCAAGAAAAAACAATTAGGGCCCATTCATACTTGAGCGTTTTGCTGGCGATTTTGGCAAAACGCTCAAACGCTGGCGCTTTCTAAAGCGCTAGTGTAATTAAACCCTATGGACCCATTCTTACTTGGGCGAAATGCAAACGCGTCGCCTGCACCATTTTCAGGTGATTTCCCGGCAATCGCGTTTCAGTGCTATAGAAGCACTAAACGCTATTGCGGAAAATTCGCCACACTGTTCAGTGATTTTTCCACTGAAAAAAAGTGTGTGAGCGCCGGTGTTTTGCGCTTTCAAGTGTGAATGCGGCCTTATAATGATTTCACCCTATAATTAAGCATACATCATAACAGCCCAAAAATCACGGCTAAAAAAAACAAAAAACGAAAAAAAAAAGTTTTTACTATAATTGTAAGATGGAAAAGGTGTTGGCTTTTCATTTATAATCTATAGATACCCTCATTTCCCACTGGAGCCAAAATCGTCCCATTTGACACCAACAAACAAGTTGACAGATCATATGTTATCTATAGGTTCCGTTCAGACATGTCAATTGTGAACTAGTCCATTGTGGTAGCAGCATGCAAAATCCTGGCACTGCACACATTTCCCAGACACTGCACGGAACATAGACATGCCATAGCATAGCATCTACGACAAGTCAGTTTTAGACATCACAACCAGGGGCGCCGCTAGCATACAGGCGAGGCATGCCTTCGCTTGGGGCCTCACTCTGCTGCTGGCGGCGGATGGCGGGCACCAGGTGGAGCGGCGGGGAGAGAGAAATTTCCACTTACCTTTCTCGATCCTGACAGCGTCTATCTACTTCCTGTCCCAGTGTCTGTCTGTCGCTATGGTAACAGGGCACCCCTGTGATGACGTAACTGCATGTAATCACAGGGGGAGCTCTTACCAATGCGATGTGTGCCAGGAGAGGCTGAAGATAGAAGCTCTGTGCAGGATCCAGGCAGGTAAGTGGAAACAACTTATTTCTCCCTGCTTCCCCCGCTGCTGCGCCCACCCTCCAATCTATTGGGGGCATATACCCATCTAATATATAGTGGGGGCAGTAGCAGCTCCAGGATTTTTTTGGGGGGTGCTATACAGGTGCTGGACCAACTTCTGGGGTAGCTGAAGACCCGCGGCGCGTGAAGCGGCAAAAAATGGGTGTGGCAATAACCTGGGCAAAAAAGTGTGTGTAGCCATCGGATGAGGACGGAGCTAACTGTAATTTAAAAGTGCAACGCAAAGACAGTGTGCCCAAGTTTTGGTGATCCCCAGAAAATTCACATAATTGTGCAGGTTTTCTCAAGAAAATACACGTAATGTGAGCAGATTTGCCCAGAAAACGCTTCAATCATGTGGCAGATTTGACCAGAAAATACGTGCAATCATGTGGCAGATTTGACCAGAAAACGCTTCAATCATGTGGCAGATTTGACCAGAAAACGCTTCAATCATGTGGCAGATTTGACCAGAAAACACAATCATGGGGCAGACTTGACCAGAAAATACGCCTGCTAATAAAAAAATAAAAAAACATTTACTCACGCCTGTCCCGTCCTCCGTCCGGCGCGCTGCTCCCACGATCCTCTGCCAGGCCCAGCCAGCAACTGAAACTCCCGCGCTGAGAGCAGGGCTACAGGAAAATGGTGCCCAAAGCCCTGCACTGCAGACTCGAAGTCTCCAGAGCAGGGCTTTGGATTTTACTGTAGCCCTGCTCTGCCGCAGCTGCGGGCTGCTGCTGCCGGTGAACTGACACGGCGTCTATTAGACGCTGAAAGTTAGTGCACGCTGGGGGGTGCTTGGAGAATTTTAGGTGGAGCTTCAGCACCCAAAGCACACTCCCTGGTGCCGCCACTGAGTGGGGGCATATACCTATCTAATCTATAGTGGGGGCATATACCGATCTAACCTATACTAGGGGCATATACCGATCTAACCTATATTGGGGCATATACCCATCTAATCTATAGTGTGGGCATATACCCATCTAACCTATACTGGGGCATATACCTATCTAACCTATACTGGGGGCATATACCTATCTAACCTATACTGGGGGCTTATACATATCTTTCTTATATGTGGGGGCATATACAGTGGTTTGCAAAGGTATTCGGCCCCCTTGAAGTTTTACACATTTTGTCATATTACTGCCACAAACCTGAATCAATTTTATTGGAATTCCACGTGAAAGACCAATACAAAGTGGAACGAATATCATGCATTATTCCAAACTTAAAAAAAAACAAAAAACCGCAAAGTGGGGTGTGCGTAATTATTCAGCTCCCTGAGTCAATACTTTGTAGAACCACCTTTTGCTGCAATTACAGCTGCCAGTCTTTTAGGGTATGTCTCTACCAGCTTAGCACATCTAGAGACTGAAAGCTTTGCCCATTCTTCTTTGCAAAACAGCTCCAGCTCCGTCAGATTAGATGGACAGCGTTTGTGAACAGCAGTTTTCAGATCTTGCCACAGATTCTCGATTGGATTTAGATCTGGACTTTGACTGAGCCATTCTAACACATGGATATGTTTTGTTTTAAACCATTCTATTGTTGTCCTGGCTTTATGTTTAGGGTCGTTGTCCTGCAGGAAGGTGAACTTCCGCCCCAGTCTCAAGTCTTTTGCAGACTCCAAGAGGTTTTCTTCCAAGATTATCCTGTATTTGGCTCCATCCATCTTCCCATCAACTCTGACCAGCTTCCCTGTCCCTGCTGAAGAGAAGCACCCCCAGAGTATGATGCTGCCACCACTATATTTGACAGTGGGGATGGTGTGTTCAGAGTGATGTGCAGTGTTAGTTTTCCGCCACACATAGCGTTTTGCATTTTGGCCAAAAAGTTCCATTTTGGTCTCATTTGACCAGAGCGCCTTCTTCCACATGTTTGCTGTGTCCCCCACATGGCTTGTGGCAAACTGCAAATGGGACTTCTTGTGTTTTTCTGTTAACAATGGCTTTCTTCTTGCCAGAGTCACCATGGGCCTCTTGACTGCATTTCTGATCAGCGCTCTCCTTGTTCGGCCTGTGAGTTTAGGTGGACAGCCTGGTCTTGGTAGGTTTACAGCTGTGCCATACTCCTTCCATTTCTGAATGATCGCTTGAACAGTGCTCCGTGGGATATTCAAGGCTTTGGAAATCTTTTTGTAGCCTAAGCCTGCTATATCGGAGGCACCTACCTATCTAACCTATACGAGGGCAAATATACTGGCTACCTATATTGGAGGCTCCAACCTATCTAACCTATATGGGGGCACCTACCTATCTAACCTATACTGGGGCAACTATATGGGCTACCTATACTTCGGGCAGCTATACCTGTCTCCACATTGGGGGCGCATTTTACACCCTTACCCTGAGTGCAATTTAGCCTAGAAACTGCTAGCATTTGGCTCCACCAACATCATGTTTTGACCACGCCCATTTTTCAAAGTTTTGAGGTGTGGCTATCCACCGCTTGCCGCGGCGCGCTCTGCGCGCTGCTTCTTTCGTGGATGGGGGCCTCAAGTTATGGACTGCTTGGGGCCACCAAAACCTTAGCTGCACCCCTGACCACAACTACATGGATGGACACATTGAATCCACTGTGACCAACTTAGCCGATATTTTAGAGAAACATCTACATAAAATACATTTAAAAGCAACTCCACACACTGGCCTCAATTCACTAAGCTTATCTCCTTTACCATTACTATTTTACCTCAGGCAAACTAAAAAAAGTTAAAGGAATACTGTAGGAGGTCGGGGGAAAATGAGTTGAAGTTACCCGGGACTTCTAATGGTCCCCCGTAGACATCCTGTGCCCGCGCAGCCACTCACCGATGCTCTGGCCCCGCCTCCGGTTCACTTCCATACTGGGCCTGCGCAGTACGCTCCTGGTGACATCAGCGGGATTGAGGACATGGCAAGGCAGGCGCAGTGGTTTTCTGACTTTAAAGTCGGAAATTCCAGAAGTGAACCGGAGGCGGGCCGGAGCATCGGTGAGTGGCTGCGCGGGCACAGGATGTCTGCGGGGGACCGTTAGAAGTTTAACTCATTTTCCCCCCTACAGTATGCCTTTAACTCTTCTGTCTTTAAGTTAATCGAAATCTCTAAAGTTAACGTTTCAATCCTTAAAATAACTACAGAATTCTAAAGACAGGCTGTTGTGTTGAACTACATGTGAAAATAACTACAGAGGAGATAACTTAAGGACTGAAGTGATAAGAGAACTCTCTTACTGTGAAAACTTATCTCCACACCTTAATAAAGGCAAGCTTCTGTAGTGAATTAACACTGAAAATACCATTGATGTGTGGTGGTAAGTTCTCTTGCCTTTTTGCCAATGGCCTCAATTCACTAAGATCATGCTGGAGATAAAACAAAAACAAAAACAAACAAACAAACAAACAAACAAACAAACAAAACAACTTACCACACATCGATCTTGCCTTATTAAGGTGTAGTCGCCAAAAAATGATGCAGGGGATCAGCGTGCTTCAGATCTACCTGTGTATCATGCAATGTCTCCAAGATGATCCGGCACAGCTCTTTTACCAAAATTGCTTTATTGGATCTTAAAAGACAGACATAAAAGCTGCAGTGTGGCTACTCTGCAGCTCTTATGCCTGTCTTTTAAGATCCATTAAAGCAATTTTGGTAAACGAGCTGTGCCGGATCATCTTGGAGACATTAAAGTGTAGAGAAGTTTTCTCAGCGAGAGAGTCATCTTATCATTTCTGTCCTTAAAGAGACTCCGTAACAAAAATTGCATCCTGTTTTTTATCATCCTACAAGTTCCAAAAGCTATTCTAATGTGTTCTGGCTTACTGCAGCACGTTCTACTATCACCATCTCTGTAATAAATCAACTTATCCCTCTCTTGTCAGACTTGTCAGCCTGTGTCTGGAAGGCTGCCAAGTTCTTCAGTGTTGTGGTTCTGTGATGCATCTCCCCCCTCCAGGCCCCTCTCTGCACACTGCCTGTGTATTATTTAGATTAGGGCAGCTTCTCTCTTCTCTCTTATCTTTTACAAGCTGGATAACTCCTCCTCTGAGCTGGCTGGGCTTTCACATACTGAGGAATTACATACAGGCAGAGCTGTCTGTACTCTGCAGGAAGAAACAGCCTGACACTTCAGTGGAAGATAGCTGCAGGGGGAAAGAAACACACAAATGATCTCTTGAGATTCAAAAGGAAGGGTGTATACAGCCTGCTGGTGTATGGATGTATTTTCTATGTGTGGACATACTGTACATCAACCTACTTCCTGTTTTGGTGGCCATTTTGTTTGTTTATAAACAAACTTTTAAAAACAGTTTTTAACCACTTTTAATGCGGCGAGGAGCGGCGAAATTGTGACAGAGGGTAATAGGAGATGTCCCCTAATGCACTGGTATATTTACTTTTGTGCGATTTTAACAATACAGTTTCTCTTTAAGTTACCTCCTCTGTAGTTATTTCCACATGCAGTTAATTAACAGCCTGTCTTTAACTTTAGAATTCTGTAGTGATTTTAAGGATCGAAATGTTAACTTTAGAGATCTCTCCTTAACAAAGACAGATTTCTCCTTAACAAAGATTATCACCATGTTGATAATACTAGAAACAGCTCAGAAACTTTATTAAAGACAGGAGATAACCTTAGTGAATTGAGGCTATTCTCTGTATTTAAAAAGGTATACTTTCACTGCAGAGAGCAGTTCAATATCACTTATTTTTGTCTCATCGTCAATGGCAGAAGATACTCTCTGCCTCTGTTTTGATTCTGTTCCCTCCACCCTCCCTCTGCTGTACAGACACATTGCCATGGCAACAGCTGAGTCACTTCAGCATAAAAAGAGGGGAGCAGAGTAAAAACACATGCCTCAGACAGCTTCAGTACAAGCCATCTTGTACTGCTCTCTGCAGTGAATGTGTATATGTTTTTATACACAGAGGTTATGTGGGAATGCTTTCAAAATGTTATTTTAGGTAACAAAGTAGTTACTAAAATTTTAGTTGCCGGAGTAAAATCCCGCTCTTTAACCACTCACCCTCCCTCAGGACGAGTATCTATGTCCTTGCAAAATCTCTTTTCACCTAGCAGGGATTTAGGTACTACGTCCTTTGCCACAGTGCACGCCCGCTTGCTGCCGCGCTTGCCCTCACCGCGTTCCCATTCATTGATCTAAGTCCCCGTGTGAATGATCATCATTCACAAAAGCCGATACTTACACGCCCACGCATACTAATACTAATAGTACGCACAGGAAAGTTATGTGCGAGGACATCTTGTGGCCAAATAAATTACACCAACACACATTTTTTTTTAAATAAAAAGACTATATTTACATTTAAAAATAACCTCCCACACTCCTCAATAGTTACCAAAATAACATTTTTGTAAAAAAAAAATAAAAAGATAAAATACAATACAATTAAAAAGAAGTACATAAATAGTTATCTTAGGGACTGAACTTTTTTTTTTTTTTTAATATGTATGTCAAGAGGGTATATTACTGTTACTTTTTAAATTATGGGCTTGTAATTAGGGATGAATGCAAGCCTGAAAAAATGCACCTTTATTTCCAAATAAAATGTTGGCACCATACATTGCACTAGGGAAATATTTTAAACATTGCAATAACCAGGAAAATGGGCAAATAAAATGTGTGACTTATCTACAGTAGAACATTTTATAACTATACTGGCTGAAAACTGAGAAATAATGAATGTTTTCCATCTTTTATTATTCCCATTAAAATGCATTTAGAATAAAATAATTCTTAGCAAAAAGTACAACCCATAGAAAGCCTAATTGGTGGTGAAAAAACCCCCCACAGTTTTAAAGTTATTGGCAGATGATTGGAAGCAGCACTGAAAGGTGAAAACTGCTCTGGTTTTTAAGGGGTAAAACCCTTCGAGATGAAGTGGTTAAAGCTTATTATCGAATACCTTCAGAGTCACTGAACCATAACAAGCATGAATCGTTCTAGCTGTGTGACACGTGCACTACTCTATTCAAATACATCAGAATTTAAGCCAAGCAACTAGCAGTTTTATAAAATTATATAAAATGTCAGTCCCCATATTCCAGTAGGTTCATGTATCCTTTAAATTGCCTCATTACAAAACAGTCCTGGATTTCATGATTTCTAATATGTTTTTGATATTATCAGAGCATAAGTATACAAAATGCTGCATAAAGGAAAAAAAAAAAAAGTCAGTCTTTATTACTTCATAAAATAAATCCTCCTGAAATAAAAAAACTTTAAGCTGAACAGCATGGCATGCCAGCTTTCATAAATGAACTAGTGGCTAAAGAATGACATTTTAATTACTACACTTCAAACCATCAGTCTACTGAATAAGATGAGAGTTGGCCAGTTGGAATACTGCTTTCCTAATCCAGCTGGTGAAATATAACCAGCCCCACAATTCCTGGAAGCTCATATCTTTACGCTTTGTGCTATGCTCAGATAAAATACTTTCATTAATAAACTCAATAATAGTGAATTCACTTTATAAACTTAACTTTGCAATGAGATGCTAACATGAATGCATAGTTAATACGGTGTTTACGTGTGTAAGAATAAATAAATGAACCAGGCTATACATATTCTCTGTGTCTCCTTCCCTAATGTCTCCAACCCACTACACTCTAGATCAGGGGTCCCCAAACGTTTTTGGATCGAGGGCCAGGTCAACATACTTCAGGACTGCTGGGAGGCCGGAGTCAGGGCCGGCCCTAGACTTTTTGCTGCCTGAGGCAAATTTAGGAGAAAATTGCTGCTGCCGCTGCCACCCCCCCCCCCCCCCCCTAGTTACAGCTGGAGGGGAGCGCAGATCGGGGGACCCAGGCGAGGGAGAGGGGGTCCGACCCCCCTCCCCACTGCTAGGCCCAATACCCCCAACCTGCCCACTACCCCTCCGGCTCGGCGGCCGGTCCCCCCGCACCCACGGAAGGGCGGGTGCCGCCCCTAGAAGTTTGCCGCCTGAGGCAAATGTTTCACCCCGCCTCATGAGCGGGCCGGCCCTGGCCGGAGTATACATAAAATGATGTCTTTGCAGGCCAGACAGTGAAGCATACTTAGGTCACACAACCTGAAGTCCAATTGGACAGCAGTGTCACCTGATGTGGAATTTGATTGGAAACCAGCGAATTACTGCTTTCTGGCTTCTGGGTGGGGCCAACACTTCTATTCTATATGTGGACCACCAATATTTAAAGATGTAGTTGACCGCATCTATAAGTAATACATTTTGTGTGTGGGGGGCCAGTAAAAAAGCCTCAAGGGGCCGCATTCGGCCCGCGGGCCTTAGTGTGAGGACCACTGCTCTAGATTGCAAGGTCTCCTAGTGTTTTTTTATTCTGGTAATTAATCATATGAACATGCATCAGTATTGGTGATATTTCAAACCCCTCAACAATGTCTGCATTTGTATTGCTGGATGTCCTGATTGTACAGAGTTTTGAAACCTCTCTTGAATCCATGTTCCCCACTACTTGTTTTATAGTGCTACAGAAGATGTTGGAGCTATAGAAATAAAAAAATACAATAAATAATAATGCTCTCATAAAATGTGGAAACAACCAAGGTACATGCCAAGGGGTAATCACCACTTCATCAACAATTTATAAAGAGAAGTATTCAAAAAGAAAGAAAAAAAACATCCGTCTAATATACCAATTCTTGTTCCAAGTAATGACCAAAAAAATCCTCAGAAAATGTGCAGGTAAAAAAAAAAAAAAAAAAATAGATATGTTCCAATACAGTTTGACAATTTGAGAACAGTCCTTTTCGGGTTGCCACCAGCTCTTTATCAAGCATATAAGTAAGTGGAACCATCAATGAAAATTGTTCCCAGATGGGTAAGGGCTCATTTCCACTATCGCGAATTCGCATGCGTTTTTCGCATGCAAACTCGCATAGCAATACAAGTGAATGGGACTGTTTCCACTTGTCAGGATTCCTTTGCGTTTTTCTGTGCAGAAAAAATTCGCATGGCAGAGCCATCAGAATTCGCATACCACATACCGCTATGCGAATCGCATACAATGTGTTTAATAGGAAATTCGCATGAGGTTTGGGCATGCGAATTCGCATAAAAACAATGGAAAAGCACACCAGCACTGCCATGGTTAAATTCGCATACATCATCATCCATGTGAATTTGCATGAAAATTCGCATGGACCCGCATGCGAATTTAGCATCCGCATGCGAATTTTTACCGCGGTGATTCGCATCGCACAAGTGGAAATGCAGCCTAAAGCCAACCAAGGCAAAAGGAAGAAAGTAGAGACAATTCCAGAGCAAACATCAACTCTGACCCAGAAGCTATTGTGCAGAGTTTCTGCTTGCACCATCTGCTGCCATCACATTAATTATCAAAACATATTGGAAAATATATTTTTTACTTGCAAATTAACCACTTCACCCCTCAGTCATTTTCACTTTATGCATCCAAGCAATGTTCACCTCCCATTCATTAGCCTATAACTTTATCACTACTTATCACAATTAACTGATCTATAGCTTGTTTTTCCGCCACCAATTAGGCTATCTTTGGGGGGTACATTTTGCCACTTTACTGTAAATGCATTTTAACAGGAACAATAAGAAAATAAACTGAAAAAATTCATTATCTCTCAGTTTTGGCCATTATAGTTTTAAAATAATACATGCCTCCATAGTTAAAACCCACGTATTGTATTTGCCCATATGTCCCGGTTATTACACCATTTAAATTATGTCCCTATCACAATGTAGGGTGACAATATTTTATTTGGATATAAAAGTGTATTTTTTTCGTTTTGCATCCATCACTATTTACAAGCTTATAATTAAAAAAAAAAATGAAATATGTCATCTTTACATTGATATTTAAAAAGTTTAGACCCCTAGGTAAATATTTACGTGTTTCTTTTTTATTGTAATGTTTTGTTTTTTTATTAAACATTTTATGTGGGTATTGTTGGGAGAGTGGGAGGTAAATAGTATTTTTTTTAATGTAAATATGTGTATTTTTTTTTTTTATTATTATTTTTTTTTTTTTTTACATTTAGATGTAGTTTTACTTTTTGGCCACAAGATGGCAGCCATAAGTTTGTTTACATGACGTCACTCTAAGCGTAACATGTACGCTTAGAGGGACGTAGGGGGGACGCAAGAGGCAGAAAAAGCGAGGCTTCCAAGAGAAGCAGTCACTTTTTCTGCAGGGGAGAGGAATCAATTATCGGGCATCATGTCCCGATTGATTGATTCCTGAGCTAACGATCCGCGGCCGGGAGCGCGCGTGCACACGCACAATCGGCCCGCGGGAGCGCACATGGCCTCCTGGACGTAGCTTCTACGTCCAGGAGGCTTAAATGGTTAAAGCTTCTCTGAGGATTTCTGGACATTAGCCTCAATTCCCTAAGATCCTGCTGGAGATAATAAGGCAAGAGAAAACTTACTACCACACATCGATCTTTTAAGGTGTAGTGATAAGTAGTGATAAGTTTTCACGGTGAGAGAGTTGTCTTATCTCTTCAGTCCTTAAGTTACCTCCTCTGCAGTTAATGAACACCCTGTCTTTAACTTTAGAATTCTGTAGTTATTTTAAGGATTGAAGAGTTAACTTTAGAGATCTTAACTTAAATACAGAAGAGTTAACTTTAGGTTTGCCTGAGGTAAAAGGTTTCATGAATACTATGGCCTCAATTCACTAAGGTCATGCTGGAGATAATAAGGCAAGAAAAAAAAAAAAAAAAAAAAAACTACCTCCACTAGTAAGAGAGTCATCTTATCTCTTCATTCCTTACGTTACCTCTTCTGTAGTTATTTTCAAATGCAGTTAATGAACAGCCTGTCTTTAACTCTGGAGTTATTTTAAGGATTGGAGAGTTAACTTAAAGACAGAAGAGTTTACTTTAGGTTTGCCTGAGGTAAAATGTTGCCTGAATACGACATGCCTTATCACCATGGTAACAACTCTAGAAATGTTATTAAAGACAGGAGATAAGCTTAGTGAATTGTGGCCATTGTCTAAAACTGTACTTCTTGTTGCAAGTGAAGAATGGGCTTTTGTTTTTTTTCCTTGAGGACTCTCCTAAATAAAATTATACAGATTGTCTCATGCACCCTAAATTTACATCCAAAGATGTATAATAAACTCCAAAAATTCATCCTTAAACAAAAAGGGCGGTATTCTTGCCACAGTAGGCTATTATTTAAAGGGGCACTATGGCGAAAAATTGTAAAATGTAATATATGTGCAAACATGAACAAATAAGAAGTACTTTTTTCCAGAGTCATAAATGAGCCATAAATTATTTTTCTCCTATGTTGCGGTCACTTACAGTAGGTAGTAGAAATCCGACAGAAGCGACAGGTTTTGGACTAGTCCATCTCTTCATGGGGGGGATTCTCAAGGATTTATTTATTTTCTAAAGCACTTAATGAATGGCAGTTGCTCTGTTCAACTGCCAAAAAACTGTGTAGTGAGCAGGGAATCTGGCCAGCATCATTGTTTAAATGCTTTTTAGGGAATATATTTATAAAGAATAAAAACCTTGTTGGGAAACCCCTATGAAGAGATGGACTAGTCCAAAACCTGTCGCTTCTGTCAGATTTCTGCTACCTACAGATATACTTTGGACAACCTTGTTGCTGTATTTATGAACATCAAGACTCATCTACAGATGACTCAGATTGATTAGACAGTAAATAACTGTACGTGGGTAGTGCTTCTCAACCAGTCAGAGCCTTATAGTATTAACATATGAATGATTTTATAAATTGGAAGTAATATCCAATCACCACCCTGGGAAGTAATCTAAATATAGTAATATAGACATTGCCAAAAAAAAAAAAAAAAAAAAAAAAGATTATACCCACACAGAGAATAATAGGATAATGACAAGTATGATCTAAAGTACTGTATTTTCCGGCGTATAAGGCGGCCCCCCCAACTTTTTCAGTTAAAATGTAAAGTTTGGGATATACTCGCTGTATAAGGCTACCCCTCTTCCAACACACAACAAATAAAACTTAAACATCATACACTGATACTATGTATGAACAGATACTGGTGCTGTACTGTATGTGGTACCCAGTATACAACAGTATAGAGGCGATTGTCTGCTTGGACTGGTCAACTCTTACTAAACGGATCGGTCAGCTCTCCCTGTCTCTATGTATTATCAGAGCTGTATGGAAGAATGGATTGCACTGTGCCCATAAAACATGCCTCTTTCACCTGTCTGGCCCGCCCTTGTATCCTATTTACCTCTTTCTCTGCCTCTCAGACCTCGCACATGTGCGCCTGTGCCGCTTCACTACAGTCCTCAGCAGCGAGATCTGAGAGGAGGTAACAGGATAGGGCGGGCCAGACGGGTGGAAGAGGTGTGTTTTATGGGCACAGCGCAATTTCTTTCTTCCTTACCCTGGGTGTCCCAGACGTTGCAGCGTGAGTGGTACCCTCCCCCCCCCCCCCCCCCCCAGCACATGCAGCGACCGCCGAATCTCTAGCAAGTGGTAATTGAACATCAGCATGTCGTGCACGTGCATCATGTATCAGCAATGCGTAAACATCAGCATGTCGTGTACACGCATCGCATAACAGCATTGCGTATTAACTGGCATCAATGACACTCAAAGTATAAGATGACCCTCAACTTTTCAGAAGATTTTAAAGCGTTAAAAAGTAGTCTTATATGCCAGAATATACATATAAACTGTAGAAAAACACAATAAAGAAGCTGCCATGCTGTAATTTGTCAATAGATCTTGCACAGACACCACTCTATGCTACTTGTGGAGAATCTTAGATTGCAAAGTTCTGAAGTTTCCTAATCCAATTTAGATATATACATATCCAATGTCAGCTTATAATTCCAGCAGTAAGTGATTTTTGCCAAAGTAATTATTGCGAAGTTGCACATAGTTCCACAATCATTAGGCAAAGCCGGTCTGCTCAGTTCCAGATTGCTGTCACTTATGTCGACCTCATGGTACTACCACAATGCAAACCTCTGTGTTGCACTTAAACATAGTCAGTGAAGGCGTGGTAGGAAAAGAGCATCTTTTATAGTATTGCTGCCACAACGTATAGTTCTCATGTTGCCTTTACAAAGAGGCATGGCAGAATTATTTGCAATCAAAAATACACTGGAGAGATCACAACATCAGCGATAAGGACATTCTTGTTGTTTAACCTCCTTGGTGGTCATCACGAGTCAGGCTAGGGGTGGAAAAAACAAGCCAGGGGCGGTAACCCCAAGCCTGAATCTCAGGACTGTGCACAGCGTGGGCAATTTCACTCACCTCCCGGGGTATCCAGACACCGGCAGTCATTCTACTTCCTGTCCTCGGAGTCTCTGCATCCCTTGAGTGAGATCGTCGTTTGTCGTCATGACTACAGGTGGCAATATCACTACAGGGTTACAGCGCCACCCGGAGGATGGAGGTAGAACTGAAGAGCTGGATCACAGGGAGGTGAGTAAGTGCTGGGGCAGATCTCTCTGCGGTGTGAATTTTTTCCCGGTTTTAGGGCACGAAAAGCCTGGAAAAAAAAAAAAATATTGCACTGCTTTTAGACCCTAAAATCCAGAAAGAATCAGACTGCCAGGGGGGTTATTACGCATGAGCCCCTTTGATGTGGACAGTCCTGCTCAAAACTGCAGGAGGGTTGTCAGTATAGCTCAAAAAGATATAAAGTGACTAAGAATCAAGCCAGTTGGTGGGAGTGATCTATCCACTAAAAGGAATCCCATAGGTAATGGAAGGTGGCACACTAAGGTTATCTGGAAGGAGAGAGAGCGTTAGACAAAATATATATCTCTATCTATCTATCTATCTATCTATCTATCTATCTATCTATCTATCTATCTATCTATATATATATATATATCTCTATCGAGAGAGAGATAGATAGAGATAGAGATATATATATATATTATATATATTCCTGGATAAGGGCTGTAAGCAGTCACATTCAGGGTCGTAGCAATAGGGGTTGCAGAGGTAGCGACCGCATCGGGGCCCTTGGGCCAGAGGGGCCCCATGGAGCCCTTCCTAAACCAGAGTATATGTTGTTTATTGGTCATGTGGTGGTAATAATCACTTCTATAGATGCCTTGAATTGTAGTTATCATTAACAAACTGCTCACCATTCCATTTTTGTACCTCTAATACTCAGGGCCGTATCTATTAAGAGGCACCCGTGGGCCGGTGCCATGGGCGGGTCCTCGGGGGGGGGGGGGGGGGGGGCGGGTGGCCACTGGTTCAAATAATAATACTTTTTTTTATTTTTTTTCCCCCTCATGACATTTTTTTTTCTATCATTTACATTTTTTTTTGGGGGGGGGGGGGGGGGGGAGAGCGCCGCTGCAGCAGCCAGAAGTTACAGTTCTTACTGTTTGCAAGCGCTCCCCCCCCTGCCGCCACCATCCACAATGGTTTCCTCTGGTCACGTTCTCTGTGCGCTCTGACTGACTCTCATCGCACAGTGATGAGCCAGCCAGAGCAGATGGAGCCACTTGCACGTACAGGGAGGGGGCGTGGCTTGACATTGAGTCTGAGACAGCAGGGCAGGCTATGAAATACATTGGCTTCCGATGCTCCGCCCCCCCCCAGCCGACTAGCCGAGCCCGGGTAAAGTGACTCCTCCTCAGCTCCATTTTACATCACGCAGGAGGAGGACAGCAACACATGAGATGGTCGGGTCGGGAGTTACTCGATCGGGAGCCATGTGAAGCAGCTGCTGCAGCCCAGCCCAGCTACCCAGCCCAGCCAGCCAGCCAGCTAGGCAGACAGGTCACCCTCGCCCAGCCCAGGGTCACAGGCAGCAGGCCCCAGCCGCCCAGGCAGCACAGCAGGCCACCACCAGCTACCCCAGCCCAGGGTCACTCGCAGGCCCCAGCTGCCCAGGCAGCACAGCAGGCCACCACCAGACCAGGCGGTGGCATGCAGAGTTTCCCTCGCGCACCGGACTAGGTAAGATATTTGTTGTAGTCAAGTTCCTGGACAAATCTGCTGACATTATTGCACGTATTTCTGAATTTGCTGACATTATTGCTTGTATTTCTGATCAAATCTGCTGACATTATTGCACGTATTTCTGATCAAATCTGCTGACATGATTGGGCAGATATGCCGACATGATTACATGTATTTTCTGGTCTAATCTGCCGACATGATTGAATATATTTTCTGGGCAAATCTGCTCACATTACGTGTATTTTCTTGAAAAAACCTGCACAATTATGTGAATTTTCTGGGGAAAGGGTCACCAACACTTGGGCCCACTGTCTTTGCGTTGCACTTTTAAAGGGAACCCGAGGTGAGAGTAATATTTTAAGCAATACCAGTTGCCTGGCTGCCGTGCTGATCCTCTGCCTCTAATTCTTTCAACCACAGACCCTGAACAAGCATGCAGCAGGTCAGGGGTTTCTGATAATATTGTCCGAACTGACCAGATTAGCTCCATGCTTGTTTCTGGCGTAATTCAGTTCACTACTGCAGCCAAATAGATCAGCAGGGCTGCCAGGCAACTAGTATTGTTTAAAGGGTCACTTAAGCCAAATAAAAAAAATGAGTTTTACTCACCTGGAGCTTCTACCAGCCCCATGAAGCTGTCCGGTGCCCATGTAGACTCGCTCTGATGCTCCTGGCCCTGCCGGCAGCCACTTAAGGTTTCGGCGACAGGAGCAGACAGGCCGGGAACGCGAGTGATTCTTCGCATTCCTGGCCGTAATAGCGCCTTCTATGCTGTTATATGATATATGCTATATCAGCATAGAGGGCGCTATTACGGCCAGGAACGCGAAGAATCACTCGCGTTCCTGGCCTGTCGGCTCCTGTCGCCAGAACCGGAAGCAGGGCCAGGAGCATCGGAGCGAGTCTACGTGGGCACCGGACAGCTTCAGGGGGCTGGTAGAGGCCCCAGGTGAGTAAAACTATTTTTTATTTGGCTTAAGTGTCCCTTTAAAAGGAAATAAATATGGCAGCCTCCATATCACTCTCACCTCGGGTTCACTTTAAATTAGTTAGCTTTACCCTCATCCGGGCATGGCCACGCCCATTTTTGCCGCAGTGCGGTTATAGCCACAAAAATTGGTCCAGCACCTGCATAGCACCCCCCCCCCCCCCCCCCAAAAACCCTGGAGCCACCACTGACTGTACTTATACTAATTATTTATATAGCGCCAACATATTACGCAGTGCTGTACAGAGTATGTATTGTCTTGTCACTAACTGTCCCACAGTGGGGCTCACAATCTAATCCCTACCATAGTCATGTGCATGTAAGTATCGTAGTCTAGGGCCAATTTTTAGGGGAAGCCAATTAACTTATCTGTATTGTATGTTGTTGGGATGTGGGAGGAAACCAGAGTGTCTTAAGGAAACCCACACAGACACAGGGAGAACATACAAACTCCTTGCAGATGTTGACCTGGATGGGATTTGAACCTGGAACCCAGCGCTGCAAGGCGAGAGCGCTAACCACTACGCCACCATGCTGCCATACTACTATACTGTATTGTACTGCCATCTTCAGCAGTACTTCACAGAGTATGTAGTCATGTCACTGACTATCCTCTGAGGAGCTTACAATCTAATTCTGCCATAGTCTAATGTCCTACCATATTTGTATTTATATAGCACTGGCATCTTCTGCAGCACTTTGCAGAGAACAGCCATGTTCCTGACTTTTCTCAGGGGAGCTCACAATCTAATACCTACCACTATTTTGTGGGAGAGAACACTGGCTAATGTGTGGGTTTTTTTTTTTTTGGGGGGGGGGGGGGGGGACTTTTCCTACTTGCTTTTTTAGGGTCACTTTACTCATACCTGGGGAGAAAACGGCTTTGGGCTGCACTCCTACTAGGAAATTTTAATTGACCACACCCACTGTGTTATGGACACGCCCACTGCATTCTGTGGCCACGCCCATGCTTCGCGCGCCGCCAACATCCTCCTGGGCGCGCGGGGGGGGGGGGGCGTCGTAGGTTCGGGGTGCCTAGGGGAGCCCAAACCCTAAATACAGCCCTGCTAATACTGTAGATGACCTTAGCAGGTTTTGTTGTGCCGTATCAAGTGTTACGTATAGAGTGCTTGGGGGGGCCCAATGTAAAACTCGCACCGGGGCCCTGTGCTCCATAGCTACGCCACTGGTCACATTGGAAGGGAGCCCTCAAGTCATATAATATTTAGCAGCTCCACAAAACTGTCAGGCATACAAATGGATGGACTATAAAATAACATTGCTGGAGTAAAAAACTGTATGTCTGGTTAGTACAATAAAAAGCAACAAAGCTTCATAAATGACTGATGAGGGATATGAAACAAGCAAATACATATTCATAGTTAACTGCTCACTGACTTCAGTACTATTCACTTCAGTGCTGTACAAAGCTGGAAAAGAGCAAACTAGCAATGATACATCTTCAATTACTACCATATAATGCCATTCATCACCTGCATGCTTAGAGAAGATGTGTAAATGTAATACAGTGCAAATATTTTAAAGGAACTTCCACCATCTTGTAGCTTTTCATTCTCCAAACATTGGCTTTATAATATAATCCCAAACGTTACATTACATGTACAGGTAGTCCCCGGTTAACGAACGAGATAGGGACTGAAGGTTGGTTCTTAACCTGAATCTGTTCTTAAGTCAGAACAATGTGCTATGTCCCGTGTAGCTCCTCTGTGCCTCCAGTGTCCCCCTCTGTGTCACCTCTGCCCTGCTTATATAAGTTTAAAAGCCATTTTTTCTTAGAATTTTTTAAAATCGATTTTCTCAAAAACTACAAGTCCAATTTGAAAATGTTTTTGAGCTTGTTCCCATGGAAACACTGAATCCATGGTGGGTCATTCTTAAGTCGGCCGTTCGTAAGTCGGGGGCTACCTGTAAATTCAGTAGCAAGAAGACAAACAAGAGCCAGTATGCAAAAACCACGGGAGTTTAAAGAGAACCCGAGGTGGGAATCTTAGAGTTAAATCTATTCACAGAGGCTGGGTCTGGCTATAGTGCCCAGCCTCTGTTGCTAGTTGAATATTCCCTAAATCCCCCCTGCGCTCTACACTAGCCCATAAATTACAGCCGCGCTGGCGACACTGAGCGTGTCGCAGCAGGCTCTGTTTACCATTCTAGTGCCACTCATGCCGCTCCCCCGCCTCCTGCAGAGCGCCGATCCCGGCCCATGTCCCTTCCCTCGCCGCTGATTAGAGAGAAGGGACTCGGGCAGGGAACTGCGCTCTGCAGGAGGCGGGGGGAGCAGCGTGAGTGACACTAGAAAAGTAAACAGAGCCAGACAGCGCAGCTGTAATTTATGGGCTCGTGCAGAGCGCAGGGGGATTTAGGGAATATTCAACTAGCAACAGAGGCTGGGCACTATAGCCAGACCCAGCCTCTGTGTATAGATTTAACTCTAAGATTCCCACCTCGGGTTCTCTTTAAAGAATGTTATTTACATTTTTAAGACCACCTCCAGCCAAAAAAAAAAAAAAAAAGTCTGAATGGCAATACATATATGTAGTATAGGCACCGTGTACAGATTAAACATATAAAGTTTACATCTGGTACATCATATTGGATAGAACAGACTCACATTTATATCTGTAAGTAGCACTTCCTTATTCCTCCTGAAGCTGAAAGCAATGTACCCGCCTCTTCATCTTGGTTAACTCCCCTGCCCCTCCCTCCCCTAAAGTCTGCCTGCCTGGATCAAATTACTTCTTTTCACAAATTGTTGTACAGAGAAGACACAGGAAAACTGCAGCAGTCCATCTAATGTCTGTCTGCTATAATTCTTCTTTCAGATGTCGGTCTGTCTGCCTAGATTAGATCACATGGACATGAGGGGCGGAGTTATGACATTAATAACCCAGCATCCGTTGCACCTATGGTTTGGACGGGATTTCAAGACCATATGTGGAATACGGACCTTGGGGGTGAGAAAAAGTGTGTGTGTGTGTGTGTGTGTGTGTGTGTGTGTGTGTGTGTGTGTGTGTGTGTGTGTGTGTGTGTGTGTGTGTGTGTGTGTGTGTGTGTGTGTGTGTGTGTGTCAGTGCGTGTGTCAGGGTGTGTGTGTGTCTGTCAGGGTGTGTGTGTGTCAGTGCGTGTGTCAGGGTGTGTGAGTGTGTGTCTGTCAGGGTGTGTGAGTGTGTGTCTGTCAGGGTGTGTGAGTGTGTGTCTGTCAGGGTGTGTGAGTGTGTGTCTGTCAGGGTGTGTGAGTGTGTGTCTGTCAGGGTGTGTGAGTGTGTGTCTGTCAGGGTGTGTGAGTGTGTGTCTGTCAGGGTGTGTGAGTGTGTGTGAGTGTGTGTGTGTTCCAGCATTTATGGTACTAGCAGTCTCTGGTCCTTAAGGAGGCAGAGATCACTGGTGCTTCAGTGGTTAAACGAAGTGAGACTGTAGGCGTTTAGTGTAATCCTGGATATCCTCAAACCATTAGTTAAGGATTTGTCCACATACATTTGCCTCTTGGGCTTCATCCTTGTATCATATTTGGAAATAGTTAACTTACTCATCTCACGCCATATCCTTGTGCCTTTTTAAAACCCTATGTCCCTACCACACACTCCCACTCCATGCCTTGCCCCCTTTTTTTTTTTTTTACCCTTTCTTCCCTTTCCATTTAATGGAAATAACAGACCAGGTGCAATTGTGTATTAGTCTATTCCATCTGGCTTAGTAATAGACTGTGTTCAAAAACAAGACCATGGCCCATATGCAATTCAAGCTTCTTATTACCGGACACTGCTCAGGATTTACCAGCAGATTCAACTGCTTCCTTCCTCTCAGCAAAGAGCCTCACTCTGGGGAAAAATAGCCATTTGGCTGAGCATTGCTCCTACATTCTGGGCAATGGGAGGCAAGGTTTTAAGCCATGGAGCTGTCCTTAGCTGTCTGCCACTAAAGCCACAAAGGACACGGCACTAACCCAACGTCCGCCTCTGCATGCCATGTTCTTCAGGCACTGTCACAGGGTAGCGTGCATGTTTACTGAAAGGTTGTAATAATGTGCTGCTTAAATCACCCCGATATTAAAATATATACAGCACATCACAATTTCTTAAAAAATGACATCATTGCTTCAGCAGCACATTCCTCCAGACAGTGCTTTACAGATACATTAATAATTAACACTCTAGAAGTTCCAGGCACCTGAATACAAAACCTGTATTTCAATACCCAGTTGGTATATTACCATACAAGCCACTGTGACAGAGATCTGAAGACTCAGACCTATTCATGCATTGTTGCTAAAAAACCTGGTCTATTGAGAAATTAACACATGTAACAAAGTCTACCTCTGCCAGTTGTTTACAGAATAACAAATCCTATTGTCTCTGCTGTCTGTACCATGTCTATGCTATTGTTTCAAATATTTTCTATGTGCACTCCGGTCTAATCTGGTTTTTTCCCTAACATCAGGGTGTATATAAGATTGACCTGTAAATAAAGATTTCAGATGCTGTTCCACCAATTTAAGTGTTTGTGGTTCTGTATCTCCCAGCTGGAAGAGAGGGTATTCACTTGGATTGGGGGAGAACTTTAACCTGGGTTGCAGATTATTCTGCCAAGTCATCTTGTAGCTGCCTCCGCTGAAATTGAGCTAACAGTTTGGTGTCGAGAAGTTGGATCCGCCATATACAGTATCGGGTGAGTAATTCTATTTTTTGATTACCACCCTATACTGTCAGAGCGGATTAATAGAACCCGGAGGGAAAGTGCTTCTGTAGCGCCTCTCCCAGGAATCTGATATTCCTAAAGTAAATAGCGGGTCTGATGCCCCAATTAAGAAAGCAGTACTGTGTGTCTAAGTGAATATTCTCTCTAAACCTTGTATATTGTTGTATAGTCGCTTAAGTGAATTTTAGTTATATAAGATTGCATGTTACTGTATAGATTTGTGTAGATTGTATGTGAGGTTAAGCTGAGATTGAAGGTATAAACTTGTCCACAGAGGATAGTTAAAATTCAAACCATAAATCGGGTGTATTTAAACCTGATTAGAAACTATAGAAGAATCACATAAGCTGGAGACTAGGTTTGCCAGTAAAGTCTAATACTGACGTCACCATCCCTAGATAAACCTTCAAACTCAGCTAATCTCACTCTATTTTTTTTTAGCTTGGCATAATGGGAAAGTCTCAAGGTAAGGGGACTCCCACGGGTTATTTTTGATTTATGATGTATCATATTCTGTGATGCTGTTTAATGCGGATATATAGATTTGTAAGTTTTAGAAAGAATCATGTTCCACAATTTGCTTTGAATCTTATTTCTGACTAACTCTATTTAGGAGTTTCATTTTTTTTCTCGGAGACACTCAGCAGTTGCAGGTGTCTCTCTGGACCAGGACATTTTGAATGGGCATTGCGGCCGCAGGATAACTTTTTTTATCAGTCCCTCCAAAATGTTCTGGCCTGGCTACTAGATGTTTCTGGGCCTTTTCTTCTAATTACTATAAATGTGTTTGTCTATCTCCTCTCACTGTAGTTTCTGTGGAACTGTGATTTAAATTGCTTGTGTATGACTGGTTGCACTTTTTCAGCTAGGTTGTACTTTAAATATGCATCTCTGGACATCTGCTCAGAGTTGTTGCAGGTTTCTACCCCTTCCCTCAATGTATTAGGAGAGACTTGTGTTAATGCTTTTGTTTTTTCTCTTTCCTCTTCCCTGAAAAGACTGGGGGCAATGAGGAGAGTGTCAGGAAACAGAAACAAAAGAAGATCCCAGCTATATGTTGTTTGTCTGTTTGTGTATGTGTCTGTGCACAGAGAGTATCCAAATATTTTTTTTAGAGTTAGGAATAAACCTCTTAATTTAATTGATCGTTTTTTTCTACAGTCAGAAAAGTCAAAAGCTAAATTATTGTTGGAGTCTAAGGTATGCGGACTGTGGTTATGTAAATGTGCATGTGTTGTCTTTCTTTGTCTACTATAGGAGAGGGTTTGTAAATTGTCTTGAGGCAAGGCAGGTGAGATTGAATGTGTAATTGGTTTTCACCTCATATAATGAATGACCCATGCACAAAGTTGCTGGCCATTGTGATGTTTTGAATTTAGTGTTTTGCATAGGAAACAATTTATTTCAGGTGAACCAGATGTAACATGTCTTAAAATTTGTAATTTAAAGTTGGTTATAAAAAATTAACATACGGAAAGGCATGTTCCATCTGAAGTTTTTTGTTTTTTTATGTGGGTTTTTTTTTTTTTTGTCAGGTATTTTTGCATATACCTGAGAATTCAAAGCACACAACAGTTTTGCTGTCAATGGGTGAATTAGGTTTGTAAATCTTCCAGTAGGAATTAAGTTGCTGTGAATGAAATGTAATCATTTTAACTTGAGCTTGCACTCATGCCGATATGAATGTAATGTAGAGATTGTGTCCAAAATCATCTTGCTCAAATTACTAGAAGTTATGCTCATGCCAGGTTTTCTGTTCATATTGCCAAGAATAATGCAAACAATTGTGTGAATGTTTGGGTACGTGTATAATATTAATGGTGATGAGTCCCTTAAGCAAAGTGACATACTTATATTTTTTCACTTGTAATTGTGTAAAATTCTAACAAATGCTTTTACAGCAATTTCTTTGTTGGTTTCTGGTCTGTCTCTGGTTACAATCTGAGGGGTGTGGGAAACAAACCCTGGTGTTGTGCATTTGGGGAGGGTTTTGAACAGCAGACGTTGACCCCCTGTACCACCTACTGTGCACGGGGTGAGATGGGGGGCCAACTAAACCTGCAAGTGGCTGAATCACACAGCCTCATAACCGGGCCCACATCAGTGTTCTAACATGCCTGGAGAGGGTGGAGACAAATATGTCATGTAAAATACTTATTGGTTGATTTGATTGTAATTGTCTCCATATGTCTGTTTGTATTGATACTGTGCTGTATAAAGCAAGGTCAGAGAAATGTGTTTAAGTGTCAGAACTCTATAGTACTAGGATTTACAGACAGTATGATGTTAGTAAAAGAAATTTGAATAGAGAGAGTAACCTTTGTCAAAAATATTGTTACATAGCTACGCATGTGGTAAATAGGTTGCACACACCCACTAAGCTGTTTAACTTCTTATTACCATTGAGGACCTCTACATAACTGCTTTGATTGAGACTGAGCTATCAATTACTTGGCTCATGCAGTTTGACAAACCTTGAACTCTTGTCTGATTCATCTTTACTAATTTGCCTGCACAAGTGTTCTTTATTACCTGTTCACTTGGAGACCTGCCTGTGATATCACCTGATTATGGAATACTTTGGGGATCATCTGATATGATTCTCCTGCACTGATGCAGCCCTAGAAGGATGACCCTCTGCTGTAAGGATGAGCCCTTCCTGCACCTGCCCTCCTCCTGTGTTGGTGATGGCTGCTTCAAGCCTTTCTTTTGTGTCATCCTTTGGGAAGAACTCCGCCTCTGCTGTTGCAACTGTGAGGTTTCTCAACTGGGATGAGAAGTTGAGTCTGCCCTTCCCTGCCTTCTACAACCTGGCTGCAATTGCTACATCCTTGTTATAAATCTGTTTCCATTTCTTTTGTGGGTGCCCAATGCCATACAATGAAACTGCTAACAAAAAGGCACTGGGTGTAGCCACGGTGATTACACGGCCAGCTCTCAGCCGCCACTGTCTGTTTGCCCCGAGACAGTGAGAGCTTGGCAGAAAAACATCTGCATTCATCATGAGGGCTTGTGGTGATGAATTCACCGTCCTCCTTCACCCTTCAAATGAACAATATTCTACTCTGCAATAATGAACTGACATTTCCTGGACCCACTCGAGGATCATTTTTTTTTCCAAAATGCATTAAGGAGTTCTAACCTTATGGGTGAGGTGTGGCTTTAGGCAACCTGTTACAGTTTACCACATTCAGTTTTCCATTAAGTTATGCAGGGCTAGATTAGGATGATATACTAGCAAAGCTAACTACTGTTAATTCATCGTGTAGTTGTGTAACCCTTTAAACTGTATATTGTATTTGTGTACCAATGACAACACTAACTCATTGATCTCTAACATACATAGAGCTGTGCATAGTATCTAAGTGATCCCGCCCTTTCCTTTAGAAAAGGTTGGGATCAAAGGTTGGGTTGAAAGGTTGTAATAATGTGCTGCTTAAATCACCCCGATATTAAAATATATACAGCACATCACAATTTCTTAAAAAATGACATCATTGCTTCAGCAGCACATTCCTCCAGACAGTGCTTTACAGATACATTAATAATTAACACTCTAGAAGTTCCAGGCACCTGAATACAAAACCTGTATTTCAATACCCAGTTGGTATATTACCATACAAGCCACTGTGACAGAGATCTGAAGACTCAGACCTATTCATGCATTGTTGCTAAAAAACCTGGTCTATTGAGAAATTAACACATGTAACAAAGTCTACCTCTGCCAGTTGTTTACAGAATAACAAATCCTATTGTCTCTGCTGTCTGTACCATGTCTATGCTATTGTTTCAAATATTTTCTATGTGCACTCCGGTCTAATCTGGTTTTTTCCCTAACATCAGGGTGTATATAAGATTGACCTGTAAATAAAGATTTCAGATGCTGTTCCACCAATTTAAGTGTTTGTGGTTCTGTATCTCCCAGCTGGAAGAGAGGGTATTCACTTGGATTGGGGGAGAACTTTAACCTGGGTTGCAGATTATTCTGCTAAGTCATCTTGTAGCTGCCTCCGCTGAAATTGAGCTAACATTTACATAGGATGCTAAGTGTCATACTTTCATCATACTGTATGCCTCCTTGTATGGTCGCACCGTAACATTACCACACAATGCAGCTTTCTTGCACTGTGCAACACAACGTGCACAGTGTGAAAGAAGCAGTGTTGTAAAGAGTTAGAACCTGTTTTAAATATGTCTGTTATTTATCCTCATTAATTCCGGTTTAACGGGAAAGCAGGGAAAGATAGACAGCAGTCAACAAAACACTATTAGAATCCATGACAAGTTATATTTGCTGTTGCTCATTTCCCTTCAAGAGGGCCACCAGGTTTCTAATTAAAACACACAGGGCCCCATGGAGAGGGACTCAAAATGACCAGCACTATATCTCTGGAGCAATTATCCAGGCAACAAGCTCAAATTAATCTCATAATCCCCAACAGGAGTAATTGTTTATACATACTGAGAATTCGATGTCTTATTAATCATGGTCTGTTAATCTGTCTACAGCAGATATTCATAGGAGCGGTTAATAGTAACTTAAACAGATGTGAAAGAATCATCTCCATAAAATTCCCTCTAATTAGTTCCTGTTCTCAGAGCAGGCCTTTTACTGATAATTTGTGTGTACAGATGGAAAGTTATATCCTTGACTGAAACCTCAAACACCAGAATCTATAAAACTGACAGAAGGTAAACATCAGGTCAGCTATATCTGCAAATGATGTAAGATTTGTATTTTACCATGATCGATTTCACACTATAGCGTTGGTATATCCACCAGAGCACAAGGGCAACAATACTCTGGGCCTGATCTACAAAACATGCAATGAACAGCAAATCTATGGCATGAGCAGATGGAAAAATAAATGGTTTGTCCTATGTATCAAAAAAGTGCCTGTGCGCATGGGCATGCATTTCTGACCCAATCATTCAGCACTATGGCCTTCTGAGTCACAGACTGCCATGATAGCAGGCAAATAGCAGGCAATGCTGCTTTGTTACCATGTAACAGGGGCATAACTAGGGGCATAACTAGAGGGGAGCAGCACTTGCAAACTCAAGGGGGCCCAAAGCTGTGGCTGTCGCCCCCCCCCCCCCCAACCTTTCCTTCCTTGAACACTAGACTACATTTCAGATCAGTTTTTGTGGCTACACTTGTTATGGGTGTGAAGATCATGATGGGGGGGGGGGGGGGGGTGTCCCATCAACTGTAGTTACGCCACTGCCATGTATTATATATGGAGAAGATTTTAGTTTACATGAGGCTGCAGCTTTTTAATAGTAATAATCAAATGTGAAATAATTATGTTATAACGTAATTCAACTGTCCCTTTTTGCAAACTTTTTCTTTGAAAAAAAGCAGAATAATTTTCCCATATTTCTTCTTGACTTAATAAAATGAAAAATAATATTTTAAAAAAGTTTGAAAACTTTGTTATTCATTTTGTACAGTGCATCTATGTGAATTGTGGCTCTACTCATATGTACTGTATCACTGAAAATCCATGCTCCAGTTTCAGGCAACCATGCATGGACACAAGTTCAGAAATGTGCTTGCCATGTACTGTATAACAGTAAATTGCCAAAGCTCACTTTAAAAAATAAATAAAAATAAAATAGAAAGCTGGCATACATTGATAATGGACATCCACTTGCTGTGGAACAGTGCAGGAACATAAGCAAGGTACTCCGCGCAGAGGAACAGTGGTGAAAAATAATGAATAAAATTGCTTATTTTTTTACAATATTAATTTATAAAGGATTTGTCAGTGTTTGCCTATTGTAAAACCTTTCCTCTCCCCGATTTACATTTTAAAATTTATAACAGGTGGCAACATCTTTAGTACAGGCAGGTGGAACACTGTGCATAGAGTGCTCAATAACTGAGCATTCCACTGAGGGAAATATGGCTTGCTTGGCAGTTGAAAATAGCCCCCATTTCCCACAATGCAACAAAGTTACACAGCAAACTGTCAGGACCATGGTCTTGACATCACTCTGTGGGAGGAGTTTCACCACAAGGGGCTTGATTCACAAAAGCGTGCTAAGTGTTAGCACGACAGTGAAAAGCCCCTTAACACGTGCAAAGTGCCTTTGCACCTGCTAATATGCGTGCAAAAGTTTAGCGCTGCACTGTACACGTGAAACGTTGCACCATCCGCGTGCAAAATAGCCCGATAAGCGCACTTTGCACACGGACAGTGCAACGTTTCGCACACACCAAATAGCACGCAATCAGTAATAGTTTTGCCCGTGCAAACTACTTAGCACCCTAGTTTGCATATGTAAAGCTTTCGTGAATCAAGCCCAAAATCAGCAATACTGATTTATCCCTATTCCAGAAAAGGACACGATTTCTCGTTGGAAAGGGGTTATCAGCTACTGATTGGTGTGACGTTCAATCCTTTGTTAGGCTGGGTGCACACATAGCAGGAATGCTAGCGGTGCGTAAAACGCTGCGCTTTATATGCAGCAATGGGATGCAGAAAAAGAAGCGGAGACCTGCAATTTACAGTATGTGTTTCACAAATGCTGGTTTTGTTGCATATTATGCAGGATTGCTGCCAAAACGCACATAATGAAAGTCAATGGATTACGTTTTGTATGTTTTTTTTTTTTTTTTTTTTTTTAAATAATGATTTCTGAAGAATTTCCGCTTCCTGTTGCCTTACTAGTGATTTGCATAAATGTAAATTTAAAAACGCATACAAAATGCATATGCGAACCACAAATGTATTAAAATGCATGAAAAAACATGAAAAACACATCTGCGTTAAAAAAACCGCAAATGCATCAAAAAAACAGTACAAACGCACTACAAAATCACTCACACACCTGCATAAAACGCTCCTTTTTCACGCTATGTCATATGTGATCTCAGCCTCAAAGTTCCTCTTTAAATACCAGCAGTCTCTGCCCCCTTAAGGACCAGACACTGCTGGCACGGTAAAAGGCCGCCTCCCAACGAATCGCCACACATACCCGCCACTCATGACAGTGCTCCATCACTGCAGGCTCCTCTCTCTGATGTCTCTATGACGGCAGAGTGCCGACAGCCGGTCAGGAGCCGCTTTCATTGGCTCCTGACACTGTCCATCAATGGGAGCCAGAGCTCTGCCAGCGAACTGCGGCGGGTTCAGAGCGCCGAGATCGGCGGTAATGGCGGGGACGCGTCATTCAGCGGGATGTTGAATTTCACCAGATGTGGCCATCAAAAGAGCCACATCTGGTGAAAAACATGCACTGAAATGCTTATAGGCTTGAAGGAGTGTTTATTTATCTTTGTATGTGTCAGAGTGATGAAACTAAATATTTTGAATTAAAAAAATGTTTGGTTTGGGTCTGCTTTAAGAGAGGTGGATAACAATTCCAGTAGTAATTAAAGGCTCACTACAGTCCAGTGGCGTCCCTACCATAGTGCGCAGGGGGGCGGGGCGCACCGGGTGTCAGACACCCAGGGGGGTGTCACCACGACCCCCCACAGCAGCACAGCAGGAGGGAGAAGCAGGGCTAGAAGGAGGGGCAGTGGGGGCAGCGGTGGGGAGGGGGGAAATTTCCCCCCTCCCTCACCTGGGACCCCTCCTTCTGCCTCTCTCCCCCTCCAGAATAGCGGCGACAAGTGCGGGGCGGCCGGAGGCGTATGAACAATTACTCACCTGATTTCCGCGTTCCAAGCGTGGAGCGCAGCGTCATGACGTCACAGGTCTCCGTCTTCAATGCCGCCCACTGTGCTTCCTGATTAGCGGAAGCACAGTGGGCGGCATTGGAGGCGGAGACCTGTAACGTCATGACGCTGGGAACGCGGAGATTAGGTGAGTAATTGTCTATACGCCTCCGGCCGCCCCGCACTTGTCGCAGCTATTCTGGAGGGGGAGAGAGAGGCAGAAGGAGGGGTCCCAGGTGAGGGAGGGGGGATATTTCCCCCCTCCCCACCGCTGCCCCCACTGCCCCTTCTTCTAGCGCTGCTTCCCCCCCTCCTGGGCATCTTTACTGGGGGGGGGGAACTGTACTAGCTATACTGGGGGCAGCTATACTGGGGGCAGCTATACTGGGGGCAACTAAACTAGCTATACTGGGGGCAACTACCAGCTATACTGGGGGCAACTACCAGCTATACTGGGGGCAACTAAACTAGCTATACTGGGGGCAACTATACCAGCTATACTGGGGGCAACTATACTGGGGGCAACTAAACTAGCTATACTGGGGGCAACTATACCAGCTATAGTGGGGGCAACTATACTAGCTATACTGGGGGCAGCTATACTGGGGGCAACTAAACTAGCTATACTGGGGGGCAACTATACCAGCTATACAGGGGGCAACTATACCAGCTATACTGGGGGCAACTATACTAGCTATACTGGGGGCAACTATACCAGCTATACTGGGGGCAACTATACCAGCTATACTGGGGGCAACTATACCAGCTATACTGGGGGCAACTATACTGGGGGCAACTAAACTAGCTATACTGGGGGCAGGTATACTAGCTATACTGGGGGCAGCTATACTGGGGGCAACTAAACTAGCTATACTGGGGGCAACTAAACTAGCTATACTGGGGGCAACTAAACCAGCTATACTGGGGGCAACTAAACCAGCTATACTGGGGGCAACTAAACCAGCTATACTGGGGGCAACTAAACCAGCTATACTGGGGGCAACTAAACCAGCTATACTGGGGGCAACTAAACCAGCTATACTGGAGGCAACTATACTAACTTCATTGGGGGCAACTAGTTTCACTGGGGGCAACTATACTAGCTTCACTGGGGGCAGCTATACTGGGGGAAACTACTAGCTATACTGGGGCAACTATACTAGCTAATACTTTAAATTACAGTTAGCTCCGCCCTCATCCGGTCACGACCACGCCCATTTTTACCGCGAAGCACGCCGCAGGTTGTGGCCACGCCCATTTTTTTTTTTGGGGGGGGGGGGTCTTTTAATACCCAGCACCGGGTGCCAAATGCCCTAGGTACGCCACTGCTACAGTCAAAATGTTATTTTTGCTACACCCTATACCAGGGATCAGGAACCTTTTTGGGCTGATAGAGCCACAAATGCCACATATTTTAAAATGCAATTCTGTGAGAGCCATACCATATGTTTCAAACTGGGACAATGCACATGCGCAGCAGAGGACCATGTTGCCCTGTTACCATGGTGATGTGTATACAGTTGATCCACCGGGCAGCGGAAGTGTCAGACACGTCTTCAGCTTCTCTTGGGTTTCAGCAACAGCAGCAATTTCCCTGAGAGCCAGACTGGAGAAATACCGACTAAGGCCTAGTGCACACCAGAGCGGTTCTGCTGCGGTTTGCAATCCGCTTGCGGCTGCGGATACGCTTGGTCAATGTATCTCAATGGGCTGGTGCACACCAGAGCGGGAGGCGTTTTGCAGAAACGCATACTCCCAGGCTGCGGCAGATTTTGGATTGCTGAGGCGTTTCTGCCTCAATGTTAAGTATAGGAAAACCGCTCTGAAAAATGGCACTTCAGAGTGGTTTGCCAGGCGGTTTTTGTTACAGTAGCTGTTCAGTAACAGTTTTACTGTAACAATACATGAAATCTACTACACCAAAAACGCTTCACAAAACCGCAAAATGCTAGCTGAAACGATACAGAAAAATAAGATAAAGCGTTTCAAAATCTGCTAACATTTTGCGGATCTGCTAGCGGTTTTTGGTGTGCACCAGGCCTAACAGCTTGTACAATTAGCTAGCTGACTTGGAGGTTGATTCACTCTGTAGGACGAGGTTCCCGCACTTTGGCCCAATAAGCTGCCTGTCTTACAAAATCACTGGACCTGGCAGGGTCCAGAGTGGGACAACTGGAGCAGCTGTTACTTTTTTTTGGGGGGGGGGGGGGGGGGAGGGAGCATGAGTAAGTTAGTAGTGCATGCTACAGCAGTAGTATGCCTACTTAGAAAATGTTATTTGCGCTGCCACACTAAGATGTGCTGCTTGAGCAGTGTAGCTTAGTGAATCAACCCCTACTGATTTGTATATGAGCCAGATGTGGCCATCAAAAGAGCCACATCTGGCTCCCGAGCCATAGGTTCCCTAACCCTGCCCTATACTGTACATGCAAATGTGACACATACAATGAAGTATACACTACATAAGAAGTATGCTTTATGGCAACTGTACACAGGCATGTCATCCGTCACTGCACAGCATGTCTCATTATTTCAGTGGACTCAATCGCATTTCACAGCTAAATACGCCAATGTGATCGTCCCATTACAATATAACTGCATTGTATTTGCTATGCATTTATGTGGCCCAACGCAATCATAACAGAATAGGATCAACCAGAAAATGAAGAATGGCACTTAAACTCTTTAACCAGTTGAGGACTGCAGGGCTAAACCCCCCTAGTGACCAGGCCATTTTTAGCAAAATTGGCCACTGCAGCTTTAAGGCCAAGCTGCAGGGCCGCACAACTCAGCACACAAGTGATTCCCCCCCCCCCCCTTTTCTCCCCACCAACAGAGCTCTCTGTTGGTGGGATCTGATTGCTCCCCCCATGTTTATTTTTCTTTAAATAAATATTATTGTTGTTTTTTTTTCTAAAAACCCGTTTCTTTAAATGTATTCCCTCCCTCCCTCCCTCCCCACAGCCGGCCAATTACGGCGATCGGCTGTCATAGGCTTCTGCCTATGAGAGCCGATCGCTCTCTTGTCCCCCATGGGGACAGCAGTGTCACACGGCTGTCCCCAGTGCAGCGCTGCTGCTCATCGCAGCGATGCACCAAGTAAATAGACGGCGTGATCGCCATCTAACAGTCTCCCCAGCGGCAATAGCCGCTCGGAGACTGAAGGCGGGGCGGAGCTCCGCCCTCCGTGCATGAGATGCGCGCGCACCATGCGCGCGATCTCATGCAAAATAGAGCCACGGGACTTTACGCCAATTGGCGTTAGGCGGTCCTGGGGCTGCCGCCGCGGCCACGCCTACTGGTGTGACGCGGGCGGCAGAAGGTTAAACTCTATTCTACTACCTATCACGGTTAAAATGATACCACATATGTCTCTTGTAGTGGTGCTAAAACTTTCCCAAGTTTGATCATAATTCTGAAAATGACTATTTTTGATGGAGTTAGTCCCTACCTATTTTGCATGTAACGTGGGTCACAGCTTTTAGACTCATCAAAATAAATTCTACAACTAGTCATGGTTAAAATTATACCACACATGCCTCATTGAGGTCTCGTTTCCACTATTGCGGTGCGGAATCACCTGGATTTCACCGCTGATGAAATCGCATGTGGATGCGATTCCCCATGCGTTTTTTTGCCGCGAATTCGCATGCGAATTTGCATAGGTGAGGGTATATGTGATTTTAAACATGTCACTGCCTGTGTGAATTTACATTGGTACCTATGCAAATTTGCATGCAAATTCGCTACAAAAAACGCATGGGGAAACCGCATGCGATTTCCCTATTAAATACATTGCATGCGATTCGCATGCATTCCACTCGCAGGCGAATTCTGCGGCTCTTTTGTGCGTTTTTTCACAGCTGAAAAAAAAAAACCGCACCTCAACAACGCTACAGTGGAAACAGGCCCATCCACTTGGACGCATGCGGATTCGTGATAGTGGAAACGAGCCCTTAGTAACAAACTGGTGGTGCACCCTCCACAACAACACTGGACAAATATATTCGTCCAGTTGTCTTTAAGTGGTTAAAGGGAACCTAAACTGAGAAGGATATGGATTTTTCCTTTTAAAATAATACCAGTTGCCTGAATCGCCTGCTGATCCTGTGTCTCTAATACTTTTAGCCACAGCCCCTGAACAAGCATGCAGATCAGGTGCTCTGACTGAAGTCAGACTGGATTAGCTGCATGCTTGTTTCAGGTGTGTGATTCAGCCACTACTACAGCCAAAGAGATCAGCAGGACTGACAAGCAACTGGCATTGTTTAAAGGGAAACATCCATATCCCTCTCAGTTTAGGTTTCCTTTAAAGTGTACCTGAAGCCAAGGGAGAAAAGGATTTTTACTTACTTGAGGCTTCTTCAAGCCCCCTGTCATAAATGTGCTCCATCGTTGACCTCCTGGTGCCACTAACAGCCCAGTAAAGGGCAGATACAGTCTCAACGAACCACGTAGATGCAGAACACTCCCGGGAACGGGACTGTGATAGGTTGGTGCATACATCCAGAATTGCACATGTGCAGAGTAGTCCCTGACCCAGTTGGGTCGCAGACTTCACAGAAGCACAGCAGAAGGGACTGGGATGACAGTGAGGGAGCCAACTGACTATAGGGGGCTCGAGAATGCCCCAGGTAAGTAAAAATCCTTACCTTCCATTCGCCTCAGATTTACTTAGGGACAGTTTGAGCCCAAAGATGCTCTCCTGGTATTCTAACATGCAAATCACAGCATGTTTGTTCCCAAAGTTGGGTAATATGCAAGAGAGGAAGGCGAGGACTGGGACCTTTTGGGCTGGGAAAAACAAACTAGAGGCCCATTTTCACGGCAGCCTCAGCCCAAATGACATTACACACGTGCCCCATGTGCTATATGCCAGTAGTCACGTGGGAAATACAGCAAGGACACTCGAGGGACAGCGTGACAGGTAAAATATAATGCACTGGCACCGGGGGGGCGCTTATAATACATTTTGAGTTACAACGGCTCAAGTTTCCATCTCTCACACAAGTACTGCCAGCAGCCCTCCTGGAGCCCAGGGACTGTCTGCCAGCAGCCCTTCTGGAGCCCAGGGACTGTCTGCCAGCAGCCCTCCTGGAGCCCAGGGACTGTCTGCCAGCAGCCCTCCTGGAGCCCAGGGACTGTCTGCCAGCAGCCCTCCTGGAGCCCAGGGACTGTCTGCCAGCAGCCCTCCTGGAGCCCAGGGACTGTCTGCCAGCAGCCCTCCTGGAGCCCAGGGACTGTATGCCAGCAGCCCTCCTGGAGCCCAGGGACTGTATGCCAGCAGCCCTCCTGGAGCCCAGGGACTGTATGCCAGCAGCCTTCCTGGAGCCTAGGGACTGTCGAAAATTTTTCAACACCTGTAGCTGTGCACATGCAGTTAACAATAGTGAGAGACCAGAGATTTTTTTTCCCACGGACCTTGCAGGCAAGCCTCTGCTCTGCATCAAGCTGTGTAGATTTACCAGCTTGCCCGCCCTCTAACTGCTCTGTAATTGGGTGTTTATTTCTCTCAGCCAGCCTACTGGTTCAAGTTGCCTCATTAAAACCTGAATGCACCAGGCACTGTACCAGCCCTAAATTCTTAAATGAGAGGCAGCCTCAGTCCTCCCCCAAAGAGAGGTTAGAACAGGAATAAAAAAAAAAAAAAAAAAAAAAAATTCAAATGCAGGGGAGCCTGGGAATGATAAAAGCCCCAACTTCTTTCCATCCCTCCTTCCAACACAGGCACCATTCCCTCCAGATTTGTGGCCACTTTTTATGTAGGAGTCATGGTGGCAACACTTTCATGATTTCTAGCAGCTGGGCCTCCTGGTCGTGGCGGTTACCATGGGAGAAGGAGCTGTGACCCTAGGAGAGACACAATGGCCATATGCAATTCACTTTTTCACCTGAGTTTTCTCCTAGGTGATAGTTTTAAACAGTAAAATACCTTTTAAGCCACCAGCAAGCAAAAAAAATACTGATATTAAATTTTAATAGTACTTTCTCACCTACTTTTTGGTACTTTTTTAGTTGAAAAGTGCTGGAAAGTTATTTTAAATTGAAGATGAAAAATTATCTCCTAGGAGAAAACTCAGGTGAAAAGGGGAATTGCATATGGCCCCTTGTTTTGCTGAGGTAGGAGAAATTATTTGTAGTTTTGCCCCTGGAAAGGTGTGCTTTAACCTCCCTGGCGTTCTATTAAGATCGCCAGGGCGGCTGCGGGAGGGGTTTTTTTTAATTAAAAAAAAAAAAAAAAACTCTATTACATGCAGCCAACTGAAAGTTGGCTGCATGAAAGCCCACTAGAGGGCGCTCCCGATGCGTACTTCAAAATCCTATGGCAAATTTTAACCAACCCCTCCTGCATCAAACACTGACCTAGAACTCCTTTTCAGCCGTGCTTCCCCACCCTTTAAACTTTTACCTAGCTTTAACCATTTCCTGCCAAATGCCTCCCTTTAACATTTTTTACTTTTTATCTACGCCTACCCAAAACTTAACCTTCCAGATTATGCCAAACCCTAGCCTATTTCTTAAAACTTCTTTACACCAAAAATGTATCTACATTTTCCCCCAACCATAACCTTTTCCTAAAACTATATGGACAGCCGCCCCGATCCAGCCCTTAGCGCTGGCCGGAACTGTTTGGGGGGACCTAGCTGGGCTCGGGCGGCTGGGGGGACCCTATTTTGCCGCTGCACGCAGCGGATCGCCGCGCTGCGGCGGCGATCAGGTAGCACACGCGGCTGGCAAAGTGCCGGCTACGTGTGCACCTTTTTATTTGAATAAAATCGGCACCCTCCAGCGGTAATGGGCGAGCTGAACTCGTCCAGACCGCTAAGGAGGTTAAACATTTACCTTTTTATTCCCTATCCATATAGTTTTAGGAAAAGGTTATGGATGGGGGAAAATGTAGATACATTTTTGGTGTAAAGAAGTTTTAAGAAATGGGCTAGGGTTTGGCATAATCTGGAGGTTAAGTTTTGGGTAGGCGTAGATTTAGGCTTCTTGCACACCAAGACGTTGCGTTAGGTGCCACGTTAAGGTCGCATAACGTGCACCTAACACAACGTATGGTGCTGCAAGAGCCGACGGTAGAGTGAGCCACGTTAGGCGGCTCGATTCCTATAATGTCTCCCAGAGTGGCGCTGATTGGCCGGCGGGACCACGTGATGCGGAGCGAGACACTCCGCATCACGTGGTCCCGCCGGCCAATCAGCGCCCGCCAGTGCAGTGAATATTAAGTAGCCATGTGCGCGGCTACTGTAGCTGGCTCTCCCCGCCTCCTCTCCGCCCCCCACTGCGCATGTGCAAACAGTCTAACGTGGCTATAGCCGCTCCAACGCCGTAGCATGCTGCACTTTGCGGAGAACGTGCAGCGTTACATGTAACGCAACGTGGGCTGTGTGAACAGCCCACTTGTGTTACATTGCTGTGCGTTGGGGGAGCGTTACAGGCGCACTAACGTGCGCCTGTAACGTCTTGGTGTGTAAGCAGCCAAAAAGTAAAAAATGTTAAAGGGAGGCATTTGGCAGGAAATGGTTAAAGCTAGGTAAAAGTTTAAAGGGTGGGGAGGCACGGCTGAAAAGGAGTTTTAGGTCAGTGTTTGAAGCAGGAGGGGTTGGTTAAAATTTGCCATAGGATTTTGGGGTAGTTTAGAGGAGACATATGAACCCTAAAAATTAAGACAGATAATTCCGTTAACCTGAATTTTTAAATCTAGTTAGAGTGGATAATGAGGCCCCGTTTCCACTATCACGAATCCGCATGCGTCTTGCGTATGCGGATTCGCACAGACAATATAAGTGAATGGGCCCGTTTCCACTTATGCGTCTGCGGGAGCGTTTTATTGTGCAGAGAAAATCTGCACGGAACACCCTGCAGAATTTGCCTGCGTGTGGAATGCAGGCGAATCGCACACAATGTATTTAATAGGGAAATCGCATGCGTTTTCCCCATGCGTTTTTTGCTGCGAATTCGCATAGGTACCAATGTAAATTCACACAGGCAGTGACATGGTTAAAATCGCATATACCCTCACCTATGCGAATTCGCGGCAAAAAACGCATGCGGAATCGCATCCGCATGCGATTTCATCAGCGGTGGAATCCAGGCGATTCCGCACCGCAATAGTGGAAACGAGCCCTAAGAGATATGGAGGGAACCATCTTTATCCTGCATTGACTTAACCATGTGCAAGATACTGGGATGTGTTGCAGTTTGTTTTCTGCCATGCTTTTAGCCCAGCATTTAACCATACCCTTTCAATATTATGCACAACTATTAGTGGTTGTAGTAGGGTTTTACATTTTAGACCCATATTCTTTTCATATTTTTACATGGTTCTAAGCAGATATTTACTTTACTACTACCAGTGTTGGTGCTCTATAGTAAAGATTTATGAAGATGTACAGTTTAACTCGCTGTGTACACTCTACTTGTGGAGTTTCGAGGCAGAGATAAAGCTTTATTATCTGAAGCATGTAGTATTTTCAAAGATTACAGAAAGAAAACAACAATTGACAAAAAGTAACCACTTCACCTCCAAGGATTTTTTTCCTTAAAATACAGAGCAATTTTCACCTTTCAGTGCTGCGTCCATTCATTTGCCAAGAACTTTATCAGTACTTATTACACTAAAATGATCTGTACATTGTGTTTCTCGCCACCAATTAGATTTTCTTTCGGTGGTACTTTTTGCTAAGTATTATTTTATTCTAAATGCATTTTAATGGGAATAATAAGAAAAAAAAATGGAAAAAAAATTATTTCTTCTCAGTTTTTAGCCATTATAGTTTTAAAATTAAACGTTCTACTGTGGATAAATGCCACACATTTTATTTGCCCATTTGGCCCGGTTATTCCAAGTTTAAAATATTTCTCTAGTACAAAGTATAGTGCCAATATTTTATTTGGAAATAAAGGTGCATTTTTTTCAGTTTTGCGTCCATCACTAATTACAAGCCCATAATTTAAAAAGTAACAGTAATATACCCTCCTGACATACATATTAAAAAAAAACCCATATAGTCTCTAAGATAACTATGTGTTTTTTAATTGTGTATTCTTTATTTATTTTTATTTTTTTTTACAAAAATTGTATTTGAGTAACTATTGGGGAGTGTGGGAGGTAAGGGGTGAATTTTAAAAAGAGTACCCGAGGCGGGGTTTTTTTTTTCACATTATAGGACATTATAGGCCTCTGTGTCCTAATGCCGCTGTAAGTCCCCCCTGGGCTCTGCTGTCCCCCCAAAAAAACTAGCGACAAGCTGCTGGTCGCTAGCCTCATGCTTATCTTTCATAAATCAATCAGTCTGCTCCCCCACCTCCTGCAGTGCCTGGCTCCTCCGCCTGCATCACTTCACTCCCTGCCTCCGCTGGTATACTCCAATCGGTTTCTAAGCCGTGAACCTGGAAGTACCTCTGGGTTGCTGCATCTTGGATTTCCTCTGCCGGTGAATGGAGGATACACCGGATGCGGAAGGATGAATGGGGACAACAAGTATGTGCATGTGTAATTTTACTCTTTGGCCACAAGATGTCCTCGTGCATAACTTTCCTGTGCGTACTATTAGTATGCAAACAGGAATTAATGCATGGACGTGTAAGTGTCGGCTTTTGTGAATGACCCGGCATGTCATTAATGCCAGCGATCATCCACATGGGGACTTAGATCAAAGAATGGGAACTGCGTTCCCATACATTGATCTCCCCTCTGACGATCAGCAGCGAAAACAAGCGGGGGAGTGTACAACAGCAAGGAGTGTAGTACCTACATTCCTGCGAGGTGAAGAGGGATTTTGGAAGACCATAGATACTCGTCCCGGGGGAGGGCAAGTGGTTAAAAATACAGTTTATTATTTTGAAAAAATAAAAAATTCATGGACCTGAATACAAAGGTCCATTCCAACTATTTTTCTCATAGCTCAAGTCCAAAATATTATGCACCGTTATAACGGTGCTGTACATTCTATACACAAGAGTAACTTTGTATGTATGAGACGTTTGTAATTCAAGTGCTTGTAAGTAGGGGACTAGCTGTATTGAAGGCAGGGGATCAGAACAACAACCAGACAAGTAATTTCTAAAAGGAAAGTATCCCCAATAAACTCACTTTAGGTTTCCTTTGTAAAGTAACAGCAAAAAAAGTTTATTTATGATTTGCCAAGTGAATTAACCTTCACCAGCCAGATTTCACATTTTACTGGTTTATATGTATTACTAAGGTTTTAGCATACTTACAACAAACAAAAGGAGGCTCTGATCAATAGTGCATTGTACTATCCATTTTTATCTCTCATACAAGCTTATCTCCACAATTTTTACATTATGCAAATGAGCCACAGAAGATCTATGCTTGTAGGTAGTGTTGGTGTTTGAATTTGGCAAAACAAATTTGGAACACCCGAAAATTGCCTAACACCACACTGCAGCACCATTTCAGTGTGAACAAATGGAGAGAGATATGGCAGTTCACTTACATGCGCATTTAATGCGACTCCAATGCTTCCTCCTTCCAAAGACGAAAATAGGAATCATCAAAGGGAGAAGCATCAGTGTAATTTGAAACACATTGTGAAGTACAGGTAAGTGAAGTTCCCCTGACCCTGTCCCATTCTTCATACTAAAATGGCGCTTAAGTGTGCTGTTCAGCACAAGTCAAGCGTTCCGAATTCGATATGCCACATTTGAACACCAACATCAGCATTTTAACGCTGATATGTATAGATTTCACCAAACACGCCGCTCTGCATCCGCTGGAATTCACTCGCCCTGCCGTCTAAGATGGTAAAGCTCTGTGAGTAGGTCAGGAGCCGCTCTCATTGGCTCCTGACCGCATGATCACTGTGAGCCAAGACAGCATCAGGGGCCAATGAAAGCGGCTCTTGACTGGCTGACAGTGCTCTGCCGTCTTATAGAGGGGCCTGCAGTGATGGAAGAGCGTAGTGACCAGCGGGAGCGATGGGTATGTGCGGTAATTCGTCGGGAGGTGCCATTCTCTGGTACACCAGAGACTGCTGGTACACAATTGGTTAACCTCATTAAACAAGCTGGAAAAGAACACAATCACTAATGATTGGTAGCTGTACACTCATTGCTTAAAGGCATATTAAAACTTGAATTTGTTTTAGCAAGAAATAAGCAGCACGGTTGCTAAGTGGTTGCACTCCTGTCATGCAGCACTTAGCTTTCTTTCACACAAAACATACTAGCAGTGTAAAGAAAATTGCTGCCCAGGATTTGACACTGCATCCATCTGTCTGTCTAGTCCCCACCCTACTTAGGAACCTTTCAAACTAAAGCAGGTCTTACCTGCTAAAACACATTTTTCTGATAAACTATGTCCCTTGTGCAGAGCTGCCAGCAGTGGAAATGCTGAAGTGGGAGCACAGCAGACCACAGCATTCACAGCTATAGTGCCTGGCTAAGTAGTGGTCCATTACAAACCTTATGTATAAGTGAATACAATGCAGACCGCTGCTAAGCCGAAGCTTGAAACAGCTATCATAGCAGTAGTCTGCTGTGCTCCTGGCAAAGTACTTCCACTGCTGGAAAAACTACATTACAAAATATTTTACGAAAAATTGTTATTAAGGGCCCTTTCACACTGTGTCCATTACGTTGCATTGCAACAGAAATTATCATCGCAACGTGATGTAATGATATTCCTATGCGGCTTTACCAATGAGAGCGGTGCAGCGGATTCTGGCGCAGTAACCCAGCGCATTTACTGTTGCAATGATGCACATTTTTATTGCCTCTGTAGAAGCGCAATTTTGCGCGAAACTGCTGTCAGGTAACCAGCACCCACTGCAACTGTCACACCTCCATGCACCGGTATGCCCACTTCACTTGCCTAGCTGTTGCATGCACTTGTATATGGACTGTGCCTCACTTAATAAAGCTATTTGCAGTGCTGATACTTCCTCCTTTGTTTGATACACATTTTATTGCACTGTATGCTATATAATGAACGTGGCACAACTTTTCGGCCCCATTGAGATGGTATCAAGACACGGTACTCTACCATGGATAGTTTCTGAGAAGGAATTATGGCAGCAATTGTGTTGCCAGGATTTAGTTGGCCTTCATTGTCTATCATCTTACCCCTAGTCTGTGGTAGGGAGGGAAGTTAGATTGTGAGGTCCATCGGAGAAAAGTAATATAAAATAAAGTCATACATTTATTAATGCACTCTCGTAAAAAAAAAGTGTTGTATAAGTTGGGGGGGGGGGGGGGGGGGACAAATATATATATCCCAAAAACATACAGAGAAGTTAATTGGCTTCCCCCTAAATTGGCCCTAGACTACAATACATACACTACATGATACATACATACACATATGACTATAGTAGGGATTAGATTGTGAGCCCCTATGGAGGAACAGTTAGTGACAAATCAATATATACTCTGTACAGCGCTGCGTAAGATGTCGACGCTATATATATATATATATATATATATATATATATATATATATATATATATATATATATATATATATATATATATATATATATTTATTATGCACACACACACACACACACACACACACACACACAGTATTATATTGGTGATAAACAGGAAAAAAAATAAAAGTGTCTTAATATTTAAATGTAACATAAAACACACACTAAACAGCAGCTAGACATCTGAGTGCAATGACATAAAGAAGCCCAGACAAACAAGCAGTACAGAGCCCACGCACTGCTGACATACACCAGATCCGAGAGGAGAAAATAAGTGACAGGCACTGAAAGGAAACTTACCAGAGCAGATGTGTACGTCAGGTGAGATTTCGATCTGTTTCTCCAGTGCAGAGGCAGGTTTGAAAAGATCAGTTGCTATCTGAAATAGGAGGAAACCGCACGACAACTAGTATCACTCAAAGACGAAATAAATGTTTCAATTAGCAGCCAAGTGAACAGCTGCAAACAAGCGGAGACCTGGGCTGGCAGACACACAGGAGCTGGGTGCACGTCACAAGGACAGCTTGATGACTGAGTCAGAGGTGGGGAACTACACGTGCGTCTCATTACTTGCCGTCCCCGGGGACCCAAACAGCATATGTCAACTAGATGGAAATCCTAATGGCTGAACAATACTAGCTATTTAGGCATTGATATACCGTGTGGAGGAAGTAGATGGTCTCTCTGCTATAATTTACCTCTAATAGGTCAGGTGTGTGCCCAGACTAGTTATAATAGTTTGAACAAAATCTGTCATTCTTTCACAAAAATAAGAATCTGACCTGCCTACATATTGCAGGAAAATATTCTTGCTGGTTTCACCATTATGACAGACTTTCAACAAATAATAAGCCAGCAAGAAAGCAACATTTATTGTGTAGCTGAAAAGTCATTCCAGTTATAAATAATGAAAATATAACTAGAGTTGTTCACAGCCGCAATCCTGGAATAATGTGCTGTGTTTCTGATGGAGACAAATTGGAGAATGCTTTTCACACAAAATAATATCCTCAGGCTCAAATTATTGAAAGGGACAAAGGAGGCAGCTGCACTGGGCCCGCCATAACTAACGCATACACTCATCAAATTTTGATTGGCCAAAGACTAGCCAATTTTACCATATCCATGTAGTATGAACGCTAACGTACACAATCTCTTCAAAGTATTCAAAATGAATTGGCCCTCGTATTACCTAGAAGTGGTAAAATTGGCCAATAAAATTGGATGTGTGTACACATTCTTCCCTATAGTACAGTCAGCCAGCTAGCCCACTGCCTTCCCTCTCCCACACTTGGGCCCTTCGCCCTTTAACACGGAGTCAATTACACTGCCACGAACAATATAATTGGAGCACGATGTAGTAGGGCTTCCACATTAAGGGCTGGTGCACACCGAGCGGCTTTTTGGGCGTTTTCAGATCCGCTTGCGGCTGCGGATCTGCTTGGTCAATGTATCTCAATGGGGTGGTGCACACCAGAGCGGCAGGCGTTTTGCAGAAACGAAAAATGCCTGGGTGAGGCAGTTTTTGGATTTCGGATGCATTTCTGCCCCAATGTTAAGTATAGGAAAAACGCAAACCGCTCTGAAAAACGCCTGTTCAGAGCGGTTTTGCAGGCGTTTTTGTTACAGAAGCTGTTCAGTAACAGCTTTACTGTAACAATATATGAAATCTACTATACTGAAAACCGCAGCAGCAATCCGCAAAACGCTAGCAAAACGCCTCATAAAAATAAAAAAAAGCGTTTAAAAATCTGCTAGCGTTTTGCGGATCTGCTAGCGGGTTTTGGTGTGCACCAGCCCTAAGGCCCCGTTCACACCTATAATAGCAAAATTGCGGGAGTGATTTTCCCGCGATTAACGCGGAAAAGCCACTGGACACTGCGGCGGTTTTGGAGCGATCGCAATTAGCATGCTTTGCACGCTAATCACAATCGATAAACGCAAAACGCTAATCACCAGCAAACCGATGCATGCAACGCATTTGCGGTTAACGCTAAGCGCAAATGCGGCAGTGAGAACACTGCCATTTGCTACAATGTGTAGCGGTTTTTACAAAACCGCTAGCGGTTTGCCATGAGCGAGAATCGCGTTATTCCCGCTCAGGTGTGAATGGGCCCTTAGTGCAGTGGGCTCCGATGCAGTGATGCACAGTACGCTGTGCGTTAAGCAGTTGATGCGTGCTTTAGAGGGGCAGTAAGACATACTTTCATTGGACTATATGCCTCACTGTATGGTGACTTTTCGCCAATGTTCCCTTGTAAAAGGGCCCTTAATGCAAATTAAACAGCCAGGGAATAGAACTGGTACAGGTATAGGGGTTCATTCATCAAAAGCCAGTAATACTGCAGCGCACAACAATATTACCTTCACTTCCGCAAGTTACTCGGTTGGCGTAGCTCGCGGTGTTACAATAGCAATGGTCGTGCTACTAAAGTAGCACGACTATCGCTATGGTAACATTCATTAAGGGCCTGTTTCCACTACACGCAGATTGGATGCAATGAATGTCACTCAATTCTGATTGGATGTTTAACAGGCCAAGCAGTATTATACCGGTAATATGTGTCCCTTGGAAAGAAGGTGGATAATTAAATAGAAGCAGGTCACTTGAGTGCATGCTCTTCCCCGAGCTGCGCTTGACCTGTGCGCCGCCATAGACGTAATGTTAAAATATCTATCACTGCACAGCAGCCAGTGGGATTTTAAAAGGACAACTAAAGTGAGAAGAATATGGAGACCACCATATTTATTTCCTTTTAAACAATACCAATTGCCTGGCAGCCCTGCTGATCTATTTGGCTGCAGTAGTGTCTGAATAACATCAGCAACAAGCGTGTGGTTAATCTGTCAGAAACACCTGATCAGCATGCTTGTTCAGAGTCTATAGCTAAAAGTAGTAGAAGCAGAGGATCAGCAGGGCAGCCAGGCAACTGGTAATGCTTAAAAGAAAATAAATATGGCTCTCAGTACAGTTGTCCTTTAAGTGTAATTCGGGTGCCTGTGACCCCAAATTACTTCTCCCTTGCTACGACTTGGAGAGGTAATAGTATTTAACACCGCACAGTAGTTCAGTGGCAGCAGGGTAAGCAGTCATTCGGCTCACCCTGCGCCCCAACTGACTGAGTGGCATATTAATTACAAACAATTAAATGGGGAGTTTATGGTGTTACCTGCTCACCCTTTTCGTAAAGGGAACACTACAAAAGTCACCACAACCTATGCTCAGCGAAACATTTGCAAAGTCCTGCTGGGTCTTATTTGAACTTGTCTGGGCGAATGAGAAGTCAAACACTAGGAAACTAGGATATGCAGCCATTATGGGTTGTACATAATCACTCTTAAGGTGGCCACTAACGGTCCAACTTCTAGCGATCAGAAATTCTGATCGGATTTGTAGTAAATAATCTCCATTGATGGGCAGAATCGATTACGATCGATTTAAAAATAATCGTCCGATTTGGATTTTTGTCAAACCAAAATTTGGATTTTCTTGTTGGTTGTGATACATAGGAAGCAAAGATTGGTTCGTTGGTGGTGTAGTGAACGATTTTTCTTCCGATCAGAATTATATGATAGCTTAAACGATTTTTCGCTAGAAATCGGATCGTTGGTGGCCACTTTAAGTGTGACTGACATGGATGCATGACACTAGATATTGATGGACATCAAGTTTCTTTTTAGGCTTCTTACACACTAAGACGTTGCGTTAGGTGCTACGTTAAGGTCGTATAACGTGCACCTAACGCAACGCATGGTGGTGGTGGCAGAGGACGTTAGCAAAAAGCCACGTTAAGCGGCTCTTTGATGTGTCCGTGATGCGTACTATAGTGCGCATGCGCTGGTGGAGACCACGTGAGCGGAACACTCCGCATCACGTGGTCCCGCCAGTGACGTCAGCACAGTGCAGTGAATAATAATTAGCCATGTGGCTAATCACTGCGCCTGTGCAAGCAGGCTAACGCGGCAAAGCCGCTCTAACGCCGTAGCATGCTGCACTTTAGATTGACGTGCAGCGTTACAACGTGGGCACGCACCCAATCAAGCCCTAGCCACCGAGATTTTCTAGCATGTCTGATAGATTCATTCAACTGATTTCATCCAGGAATCAAGCGGAAGATCGATCAGGCGGCCATGTTACAGCACAGATTTTTTTCTGATTCCATAAATTTATTAAATTAGAAGATCGATGGGACTGCAATATCGAGTGGTGTATGGCCACCTTAAAGTGACTCTGTAACAAAAATTACAACGTTTTTTCTACCATCCTACAAGTTCCTAAACCTATTCTAATGTGTTCTGGCTTACTGCAGTACTTTCTACTATAACCATCTGTGTAATAAATCAATGTATCTTTCCCCTGTCAGACTTGTCGGCCTGTGTCTGGAAGGCTGCCAAGTTCTTCAGTGTTGAACTTGAACTGTTCCTCTATGCACACTCCAGTGTGTGTTTTATTTACATAAGCCAGCAGCTTCTCTGCTATCTTATCAGTGATAGAAGAGAGCTGGATAAAAAATCCTCCCCTGGAGGCTGTGAAAGGAGCTGGTCTGTCACATACTGAGGAATTAACGACATAGGCAGAGCTGTCTGCAGGAAGCCTGTAATGTTCAGTGCATGAGAGAAGCTGGGGACAGAAGGTAAACACACACAAGTGATCTCTTGAGATTCAGAAGTAAGGCTGTATACAGCCTGCTTGTGTATGGATGTATTTTCTATGTGTGGACATGCTGTACATCAACCTACTTCCTGTTTTGGTGGCCATTTTGTTTGTTTATAAACAAACTTTTTAAAACTGTTTTTGACTACTTTTAATGCGGCGGGGAGCGATGAAATTGTGACAGAGGGTAATAGGAGATGTCCCCTAACACACTGGTATGTTTACTTTTGTGCAATTTTAACAATACAGATTCTCTTTAAGGCTTAGTTCACACTGCAAAATCCAGTCACTAAGTGCTTAGCAATTGCGATTTTGCAATGCGATTTTTAAAGGAATGTGCGCTTTTGGACATTCCTTAAAGTGAACCTCCGGACTAAAAATCGACTCAGCAGAACTGAAAAGGCTTGGTGTTTCTTTAACAGTTTCACAGCATCAGAACTTTGTTTCTCTTATACAAGCCTCATTTTTAGCTACACAGAAGAAAACTGCCCGGGCATTTTTCCCCTGATGCTGTGCAAAGCATGATGGGATTTCTGATTTTGTTGTTCTCGTTCTGCTGTTTTGGTGCAATTTTTTTTTTTACATTTTGAATTTGACATTTGAAGCCTAGCACGTGCAGCTGGGAGGGGTTATCAGGACACAGGACTGTTGGAACTGTGTCTCATTCTCCCTGTCACCTCCTTTCAACCAAAAAGATGGCTGCCCCCATGACAAATATGGCAGCCCCCATGAATCACAAACATTTGCCAGTTCTTTTAAAACAGGGTGAGTAAAAGATTATATTACCTATCTATTCTAATTAACATAACTAATGTAAGTTAATGACAGTATGTTTGTTTAGGCTGAAGTTCCCCTTTAAGGTCACATTCACAGTGGTGCATTGCAGTGCGGCATAATTGTTGCTATGTACTGCAGTTTACCACACTGCAATGTTCACATTGCAACGTTTGCATTGCGGTACAACTGAGTGTAGCATGGTAACAGTGCATGCAGTGCATTACCGCAAAAGGTGTGCGTTAATGGCTACAGTGAAGCATACTTTTCATTTATTCTATAGATCACTGTATGTGACACAAGGCGCAGGTAACATGTGGCAGTGATTTCCTGATCCGTTGCGTTACTGTGAACAGTGTCTCAAAGGAATTTAGAGGTAAAATTTAAAAAAAAATCTTTAGTCACCTTGGGCTTATTCCAGCCCCTGAAAGTCTTTCAAGATGCCAAAGTTCCACTGTTCTCCAGCAAGATGCTTTTAGGCCTGGAACCCACTGAAATCCGCAAACGCAAAACGCAACCGCTAGCGGTTCTTCTGAGCGGTTTGCAAGCGGATTCATACACGTTTTCGGTCGCGTTTTGCAACAGTGTATTTTTTTGCTCAGCGGTTGTGTAGCGTTTTGCGTTTCGCGTTTTTATCCTGATTGGTCCTATGAATTATTTTTAATTTTGTTAAAGTGTGCTGAACCGCAAAACGCTAGCAAAACCGCTCAGTTTAGGGTTTGCTGAGCGTTTCTGCTAGCGTTTCAATACTTTACATTGAAGCGCTAACGCTCCCAAAATGCTGCAGGTCCTGCGTTTGCGTTTCTGGGAAACGCAAACGCTCCTGTGGAAGTTGCCCCATCCATTAACATCAGCTGAGCATTTTGGCAAAACGCTAGCGTATCGCAGCGCTGCCAAAATGCTCAAAAAACCGCTCCTGTGGGTTCCAGCCCTTAGTTTTGGAAGCTTTTGAAACTGAGGCCAGGAGCACACTAAGCAGAATTACTAGCTTTGTGGAAAACATATTTCTCAAAAACACACCTAAAACGCACATAATGGGCTCTATTCATAAAGCATTTCCGCATGCGGTAATGCTCAAAACAGCTGACTTTACCGAACACTTAGCAAAATGTCAATTCATAAAAGCAGTTACCACATGAAAAGCTGACATTCCCGAGCAGAGTGGTAAATTACCGCCTTGTGCAGTGATTATCTAAACACGTCACTTAGGCTACTTTCACACCAAGACGTTGCGTTTTAGGGGGACGTTATGGTCGCATAACGTGCCCCTAACGCAACACATGGTGGTGTTGAAGTTGGACATCAGATTGAGCCACATTATGCAGCTCTCAAAGCAGCCACTCCAGGTTAGTGATAGGAAGTCCGGATCTTTTTAAGGATTCGGATCATTTGAATCGGATCATTGAAAAGATCCGGATCTTTGAACCGAATCATTTGAATCATTTTACTAGGGAAGCAGACTGGGTGAAATGACTAGCAGGACAGGACTTTCCCTGCACTGTACATTCTGTATGTTCCTGTTTCTTCCAGACAGACATCCACTGTGAACCCAATCTTTCATTGTGATGATCCGGATGATTCGACTCACAAAAAAGATCCGGATCAAATGAATGATTCGTTTATGATCCGGACAACACTACGAGTCCTACCACGAGTCACCACAGTGCAGTGAATATAGCCATGTGGCTGGCTGCAGAGGAGGAGGGGAGACCTCCTCCTCCAACATTACTGAGCATGTGCAAACAGTCTAACGTGGCTTAGCCCAGTATAACGTACAGCATGCAGCACTTTGTTTAAACGTGCTGCATTACTATGTAACGCAACGTGGGCACTGTGAACAGCCCATTGATTTATCCTAGCTGTGAGTTAGGCTGCGTTACTGGCTGCTGTAACGTGGAACTTTAAAGTCCCACTGTGAAAGCAGCCTAAATGTCAATTCATAAAGATTAGAGCAGGCGGTATTGGGACGGAGAATACCATCAGTTTAGAAAAGGTGATAAGGCCTGGTGCACACCGAGCGGTTTTTGTAGCGTTTTGCAAACCTCTTCCGCCTGTTAAAATGCTTGGCTAATGTATTTCAATGAGATCGTGCACACCAGCGGTTTGAGGTTTTTAGCAAACCGCAAACATGGGTCCTGCAGAACTTTTGCGGTTTGCAGAAGCGTTTCTGCCTCAATGTAAAGTATAGCAAAAGCTCAAACCGCTCTGGAAAACGCTTGATCAGAGCAGTTTTCCAGGCATTTTTGTTACAGAAGCTGTTCAGTAATAGCTTTTACTGTAACAATATTTGTAATCTGCTACACAAAAATGTTCCAAAAAATGCTAGGCATGTTTAGAAAACCTCTCTAAACATGCCTAGGGCCCAGTGCACACCGAGCGGTTTTTGGAGCGATCCGCCGGCCGCATCCGCCTCTAAAAACGCTTATCTAATGTATTGCAATGGGATGGTGCACACCGGCGGTTTGCGGTTTTTGCCAAGCCGCAAACGCGCCTCCTGCTGCGCGTTTGCGGTTTTCGGAAGCGTTTCGTCCTCAATGTAAAGTATAGGAAAAACGCAAACCGCTCTGAAAAACGCTAGTTCAGAACGGTTTGCCAGGCATTTTTGTTACAGTAGCTGTTCAGTAACAGCTTTTACTGTAACAATATGTGTAATCTGCTACACAAAAACGCACGCAAAACCGCTAGGTATGTTTAGAAAACCTCTCTAAACATACCTAGAATCGCTCTGAAATCAGCTCCCAAAACCGCTAGCGTATTGCGGATCTGCTAGCGGTTTTGGTGTGCACTGGGCCTGAAACCGCTCTGAAATCTGCTCCAAAAACCTCTAGCACTTTGAGGATCTGCTAGCGGTTTAGGTGTGCACTGGGCCTCAGAGAGCCGATAATAGCAAATCTAATGGGGACAGATCTCCCAGGCAGCAGCAGCGAGGGTGGAACAAAAAAGGCATCCCGGAATACCACAGGCTGTGTACCCTTTGGATACAGGTTTTCAGATATATTTCACATCAGAAAGCCTGCATATGTAACATTTCTTGAAGTTATTCTAAGCTGTGGCAATTAGATAGATTGTTTAGAAAGACTAAGGCCACATACAGACATCAGACCATAGTCTTTGGAAAATGAAAGATCACAGACCAATCTTACCACCCTTCCTGTAGTATAAGAGCCATACTCTACACAGTCTTTTCTATGGAGCTGAACTCCACATCAGAAAAAAATCATTGCAAGATGCTGCACACACAGATGCTGTACAGACACAAAAGATCAGTATCTGCAAAAGATCTGTTCCTGCCAAAAATCCATTCCTGCAAATTGCAATGTTAGTCTATGAGATCTGCAGATCATCATACACACATGATTTAACTGACATTCATCTGCAGATCAGATCCACCAGGATGGATTTTCAGATCTGCAGATCTGCAGATGAATGTCAGTTAAATCATGTGTGTATGATGATCTACAGATCTCATAGACTATCATTGCAATTTGCAGGAATGGATTTTTGGCAGGAACAGATCTTTTGCAGATACTGATCTTTTGTGTCTGTACAGCATCTGTGTGTGCAGCATCTTGCAATTATTTTTTTCTGATGTGGAGTTCAGCTCCATAGAAAAGACTGTGTAGAGTATGGCTCTTATACTACAGGAAGGGTGGTAAGATTGGTCTGTGATCTTTCATTTTCCAAAGACTATGGTCTGATGTCTGTATGTGGCCTAATGCTACGTACACACATGCAACAACAATCGTTCGTTGAGGACGACGAACGAACTTTTAATTGATGAAAGAACGACCTAAGTAAAGTTAGTTTTAAAAGGTGTGTAACGATCTGATCGTTAGAACGAACGTTACATCACGTAAAGCAACTATTGCGCCTGCGCATAAAAATGAGAAGTTTCATGGAGAAATTGTGAAATGCGCATGTCAAGCCTAGTACGAACGACCGTTTCCAACGATGTAATACTTTTGCAAACGATCGTCGTTGGTTAAAATCCGCCGAGACAGAACTTTTTTTTGTAGCGATTTGGCTCGTTCGTCGTTTGCCTTAATAGTCGGTGGTTCGTTTTTTGTAACGATCGTCGTTGGTAAAGATCGGGGAACGATCGTTACAAACGACTATAGTCGCATGTGTGTACGCACCTTTATAGACAGATACAGCGCAGATTCAGGGCAAACAGAGGCAGTTTAAAATAAAAAAAATTCACATCTAAAAGGAAGTTGGAGATGCCTCTTTTATTGTAACTCTGTCTCTGCATGGAGAAAATGTATCAATTAAGGCAGCACCGCCAGTTTAGTTCGGGAATTCCCCGTCCTTTTATCGCAACCTGTAAACATTTTTATGAATTAGCACACAGAAGTCTAAAATACCAATGCGGTATTTTCCTTACAAGATATTTTCCCCGCACAGCCTTTTATGAATTGAGCCCAATGTATTTAAAATGAGACGCAGAATACTGCAATAACATGTGTTTTTGATTAAATAAATACAATACTGTATTTTACACTACTGAAAACTGGAAACTATTGAAACAACACAAAAGAATATACATTTTATTTTATAGTTATTTAAGGAGGGCAAAATTAGGCGTAAATGCTTGAAACACCCATTTTTTCATTTTGCACCCTTCCTAAATTTTCACATGACACATCCCACAGTTATAAAACACATAAAAAATAATTATTTGTCCCTTTCCGGTTAAAAGGATACCCCATATTTTATTACTAGCTGAGCATGTGACAGGCCGTTATCCCCAGTCTACACCTCTGTAGCAATTGGATGCGTTCGCTAGTTTTGGGCCATAATGCTGTACAGATGCATCGCTAGGTAGTGGAAGAGCAATACATCTGTAGAGCATTGGGGCCCCAGACTTTTGCCCTAGCGATCAAAAATGATTGCTACAGGCGGTAGTCATTAAAATCTTATAAAGAAGTATAGATATTGCAGGGGTTACCAATGGATTACTAGGCTAGGCTGAGGTTAAAACTTGACTGGAGATAGAGAAAAAACAAACAAACAAAAAAAACACACACACACACACACGTCACTAATTAGACCATGTCACTAATTTTTTTTCTACATTTTTTTAAGTTTTTATTGAATGATTATTGCTATTTGCTAGCAGCAGTCATTCACAGGACCATGCATGATCACATTCGCTGGTGAGTGGCAATTTTTTTTTAAGGAGGGCGTAGATTCTACGTCCTGAAACCTACAGCAGCACTAAATAGAACATAGAATCATCGCCCTGAAATGCAAAGTGGTTAATTTGGCTAGTTTTGCCCCCTAGCACTCTCAAGAACGGCGATATTACCCTTGGCCTAAAAAGTTTGGGCACCCCTGCCCTAAGGGCTCCTTTTTCCCCTCCTGGTTCACTTCAAGTTGAATCACTCAGAAAAATTGTACAAGCAGCAAGAATAGCAGGATGGATACATCACCAGCTCTAGCCCGCCTCCCCCCCACCCCCCGGATAAATAGACATACCCGGTCCCCAATCGACCAACAAAGAACCGTCCTGTCTGTTCTTTAACATTGGTTGATTTCTGTTAAAAATCAATTGAAATTATGATCAGGCATCATGTTGGGGCAACAATCCTCAGCAAATTTGATCACAGTGATTGAATCTGCAGAGGAATGTCTAAAGGCTCATACACACATCAGACTATAGTCTTTGGAAAATGAAAGATCACAGACCAATCTTACCACCCTTCATGTAGTATGAGAGCCATACTCTACACAGTCTTTTCTATGGAGCTGAACTCCACATCAGACAGAAATCTTTGCAAGATGCTGCACACACAGATGGTGTACAGACACAGAAGATCAGTATCTGCAAAAGATCTGTTCCTGCCAAAAATCCATTCCTGCAAATTGCAATGATAGTCTATGAGGTCTGCAGATCATCATACACACATGATTTAACTGACATTCATCTGCAGATCAAGCAATCATCTGCAGATCTGAAAATCCATCCTGGTGGATCTGATCTGCAGATGAATGTCAGTTAAATCATGTGTGTATGATGATCTGCAGATCTCATAGACTATCATTGCAATTTGCAGGAATGGATTTTTGGCAGGAACAGATCTTTTGCAGCTACTGATCTTTTGTGTCTGTACAGCACCTGTGTGTGCAGCATCTTGCAAAGATTTTTTTCTGATGTGGAGTTCAGCGCCATAGAAAAGACTGTGTAGAGTATGGCTCTCATACTACATGAAGGGTGGTAAGATTGGTCTGTGATCTTTCATTTTCAAAAGACTATGGTCTGATGTGTGTATGTGGCCTTAGGCCTGGTGCACACCAAAAAACGCTAGCAGATCCGCAAAATGCTAGCAGATTTTGAAACGCTTTTTCTTATTTTTCTGTAGCGTTTCAGCTAGCATTTTGCGGTTTTGGGAAGCATTTTTGGTGTAGTAGATTTCATATATTGTTACAGTAAAGCTGTTACTGAACAGCTACTGTAACAAAACGCCTGGCAAACCGCTCTGAAGTGGCGTTTTTCAGAGCGGTTTGCGTTTTTCCTATACTTAACATTGGAGGCAGAAACGCATCCGCAATCCAAAATCTGCAGCAGCCTGGGAGTATGCGTTTCTGCAAAACGCCTCCCACTCTGGTGTGCACCAGCCCATTGAAATACATTACCCTAGCGGATCCGCACCCGCAAGCGGATCGCAAACCGCAGCCGAACCGCTCTGGTGTGCACTAGGCCTTCTAGTGTATGGGCAACTTTAGTTTCAATGCAGCCTTACATTATGAATGTAATATGGTAAATATAAAAAGGCGCTTCCTGTTCTTTTGTTTGTACTTTCCAATCACAACCTAAAGCTACCTACCCACTTTAGATGCTAATCTAATTAAGCCCTCAGCATTAGCTTCCAAATCTGATTAGCCCTGTGCAGAGATCTGCTTCAGCTCCCGCTAATATAGTTTTCCATAGATTGGAAATACAGCATAAAGCCAAACTAAACGCTTATCTCAAACTAATCGCTTATTAGTGTTCCCATGGATGCTCTGGACAGTAACCAGGGGAAGCACAATATTTACAGGCCCCTGAATCCACTGTTTAATTCAACAGTAGCTTACAAGATCTATTATGGTACATACACACTAGAGATAAAAGTCTTTGAATAAGGCAAGATCACAGACCAATTTTACCCCATTCCATGTAATATATGAGCACTCTACACAGTCTATTCTATAGAGCTGAACTCTTCATCAGATAAAAATCTTTGCAAGATGCTGCACACACACATGCTGTACAGACACAAAAGATCAGTATCTGCAAAAGATCTGTTCCTGCAAAAGATCCGTTCCTGCAAAATGTATTCATAGTCTATGATATCTGCAGATCCTTATACACACCTTGTTTAACAGACATTCATCTGCATATCTGACAATCATCTGCAGATCTGAAGATCCATCCTGGTGGATCTGATCTGCAGATGAAAGTCTGTTAAACAAGGTGTGTATGATGATCTGCAGATATCATAGACCATGAATGCATTTTGCAGGAACGGATCTTTTGCAGGAACAGATCTTTTGCAGATACTGATCTTTTGAATGTGTACAGTATCTGTGTGTGCAGCATCTTGCAAATATTTTTATCTGATGAGGAGTTCAGCTCTATAGAATAGACTGTGTAGAGTATGGCTCTCATACTACATGGAATTGGGTAAAATTGGTCTGTGATCTTGCCTTTTCCAAATATTTTTATCTCAAGTGTGTACGTAGCATTAGAGTCCCTAGGCTACACTATACCACCTGGCCAGATAATGTGTTAAAAATATTTGCAGTACTTATTCGTTAGCCGGGCGCATCCAGCAGGTGGCGACAAAACTCCACCAGAGTTACATCTTTCCCTACTATCCATGTCGGCCTGGAGGGGGAATAGTAATTAGCGGCACCTGCCGGATGCGCCTGGATACCGGATAAGTACCATATTTGTTAACTGCATTAGTCCCAAGAGGAGAAAATGATAGCTTCTACATCCTGTGTCATTAGGCTACGTTCACAGTGGGGCATTGTGGTGCTATGTAACAAGACATTTAACACACAGAATCAGGGCTGGTGAAAACCAGAGCTGTTCTGTAACGATTGGTGTCAGCACGCAGAGAGAATCTGATTATTGGTGATCTGCAGTATCACCAAGAATGCAGATATATACCTGATTATTGATGATCTGCAGTATCACCGATAATCAGATATATTGCTAACCTCTGGACACCTAAGGATAAGTGAGTGTTTGGTGTAACAGTAATACTTTGAGTAATGTACCTGCTGAGCAGGTGGTATACAATATAGAGACACAGCTCTGGGAGAACAGGAAACTTCCAGCAGCCTGAGGCTCTCCGGGGGGAAGAGTCAGGCTGGAGACGGGAAGGACCTAGGAGTGAATGACACCTAAGATGGATGTCACTATCTGATCTGGAGACTATCTCTTTTAAGGGGAGAGATAGCTCTCGACGTCGGGCACGCCGGGTCGGCAACACACTGACAGATAAAGTACAAAGACAGGAGGCTGATTCAGTCTCCAAGTCAAGCAGGGTCTGGCAACGGAATATCAGATATACGAGGTACCGAATCAGAAGACAGAGGAGTAGTCAGAAAAAGCTATAAGTCATAACATATATCAAACAATGCCTATTCTGGGTGCAAGGTCCTTGGTCTCAGCACCCCGGAACTAGTCTGAAGAATACACAGATAATACAGTATTCCCTAGACTGGGTGCGAGGTTCGTACTCTCAGCACCCTGGAACTAGTCTGAAGTATAACGCTGATGATAACACAGTTCCCTAAGCTGGGTGTGAGGTCCTTGGTCTCTACACCCTGGAACTAGCTTAAGCATAAACAGAATACAATTCAAATAATCTGGCTAAGTGTGTATTCCCAGGTCCACCTGGTCCAAATACACTGAGGATCTGACTAGGTCTGAGTGCTTCCACGTAGTGATGGCAACGGCAGACAACTTGCAAGTGACCAGCAGGAACTATATATGGAGTAGTGCTCTCCAGCACCACCCCTAATTGCTCAACCAATAGTATCCCGCTCAGGAGTCAGCTGATCGGCGTGGTCAGCTGACTCTTCCTGCTTAGTATAAGAATTCTGCCTTTCAGCGCGCGCGTGTGTATTCCTAAGTCTATGTGCACTAACAGACTCAGCCACACCAGACACGCTGCCGCGTGCAAACCGCCGCGCTGGACGCGGAACCAGCCGCCTTACTGTTGTTGCATGTGGCGGCTTTTCCGCGTTCTGCCCTGCTACCAAACTCACGCTTCCGCGTGCAAACCGCCGCACTGGATGCGGAATCAGCCGCCTGCTCAGTAGCACATGTGGCGGCTTTTCCGCGATCTCTCACAGGTTCGTTTTTTTCCCCAAACTTGAGTCCTGCAGCATTTTGGCAGATTTCTGAGATGATTCAGCCTCAATGTAAAGTATAGCAAAGTGGAAAACCGCTCTGAAAAGTGTTAGATCAGAGCGTTTTTCCAAGCGTTTTTGTTACAGAAGCTGTTCAGTTACAGCTCTACTGTAACAAAATATAAAAATGCTACACCAAGACGCTCCAAAAAAAATGCTAGGCATGTGTAGAAAATCGTTCTGCACATGCCTAGAATCACTCTGAAAAACCGCTAGCGTTTGCAGATATGCTGGTGGTTTTTGGTGTGCACTGGCCCTCACACTGCAATTGTAAGTCTATACGATGCTCATAGTGAATCAAGTGAAATAGACTGTGGTATTCCAGTGCAGTGTATTACAACATAACGCTTGCTTTAACAGTGGCAGTGAAGCATGCTTTTCATAGTGGGTCACATATAGTGAAGCATACAGTCAATGAAAAGTATGCATCACTGTTAAGGCATGCCTTATTCATGGAGTTGTTGGATTACACCAGAAGCACTGTGAATGTTGCATAGGTTTTACATTGCAGTGCGACTTTCCACATTACAATGCGCCCTTTATGTCACACCGCAACTCCTCCCACTGTGAACGAAGCTTTACTCCTACTGTGCTATGACACAGCATTCCTGGCTTGCTAGGCACTTTAGTTTTAGGCTGAAATGAAAATAAAGGAAAATGAATAAAATAACTTGCTCCTTCTATTGAGACATACTGAATTTCCTTGTGTGAGAAACACAGAATTCAGATTTGGATATCATTCATTTCTGAAATGTTTATAGATGAGCATATGTGGTCAGAAATCTTGAACTGCATACTAGGAATTATCAGCTAGTAAAAAAAAATGAAAAAGCTATATGATATAACAGAAGAGGCAAATTTACCTGGAGTCAATAAAGCTAATGTGCAGGAAATCTGCAAACAGCCTCCTAGCCTTGAGCATTCATGTGAGCTGCTGCAGTACTCAGCCCTCACATCCTCTCAGCTTGTTATTTCCACCTGTATGGAAGCACTTCAGCCAGGAAAATGACGCATGAGTCAGCCTGATAGAGGAAGGAGTGATGGGCCACTGCTCCTTTTCATCAGCCCTTGGAATCAATCAGAACAGCGTGTTTGTTTACCAGTGTCAGGGACACTATTTTCACCCACTGCTTCCGAGGGCAAGCTGAGCTTTATCATATTTTCTGCTTGCTGGATGTTGATCTTTACATCCTTTCATCTGTTTGTTATCTGTTTTATATTCAATGAATGGAATAAGGGCGCTCTAAAGCAAGCCAACCTTTTCGGTAAGCATGCAATAAATAATAGTAGTTTTTAATAGTCTGCCATAAGTTAGGATTGTCTTTGGAAGATTTTTTTTTTATGGGGGGGGGAGGGGTGGAGGTGTATTATGTAGCAACCTATGAAAAGTATATTTATAGGCATCCCCTATAAAAAAAACAAACCTGTAAATATTTGGAGTTTTATTTCTACAATTCTTTTCTATTACATAGCCTGAACTCCACTAAAAGAGCTATAGGAACTCCACTAAAAACTGCAAAGTGCATACAAATTGACTTTGCCTTCAGGTACAGGCAGGTCTTAACCACTTCAGGACCACCAGTAGTATTAAAACGTCCAATTGGTCCCTGTTAATGGACGTTTTAAGATGTCCAGTGTTTAAAACGCTTGTGCGCGAGCATGTGTATACACGCGCACAAGGACCCGCGGGTGCATGTGTATACACGTGCACGAGGACCCGCGGGAGCACGTGCATCTGTGGGTGCACACGCAAGCACTTTAAAAGTGACAACGTGGGGCTTAATATCTCGTGGTCCTCTGCCAGCGGTTAATGTCGCTGTGTGTCAAGTGCTAACATGTGTGGTGTTATAACCACATGCAGTAATGTTTTGTGAATTGAACCCTATGACTTGCAGACATTTAAGTTAAGATGCTGGGGCGAAGGGTCTGCCTCTCACAACAATGAAATGGAACTGTAACAATCTGCTAGTGTGTGAGCACTAGCAGACAGACAAATATCGGACGTTCCTTAACCGGGAAACGTCTACAGACAGTGTCAGTAGAAGGCAGCACTAACACTGAGTACAGATATTGAGAATGGTCAACAAATAGGGTCGGTAACAGATCTGACAGATACGGTACAACATCGGCAGGCAAATACAACGTGAGTAAACAGGCAGAGGTTGGCAACAATCAGATATGCAAAGGTACAGAATCGGCAGGCAAGGGCTAAGTGAGTGTTCAGGCACAGGTGGGTAAGAGATCAGATATGCAAAGGTACAGAATCGTTAGGCAAAGGGGAAGTCAGATAACAGGCAGAAGTCAAACACAGTATAACAGATAATAATAATGATGATAATAGTAGGCTAGCTAGTATGGAATCCCCGGGGTCCTGCCGGTTCAAGCCACACACAGAACTGACTAAGGTCTGAAGCCTTCACTGCGAAGTGTTAGCTAGAGCAGACAGTGAGCAAGTGTCAGAACAGAGCTTAAATAGCCCGGTTAAGCAGGAGAACACGCCCCCCAGCCACTTGGCCAATCAGGAACCGGAGATGGAGTCCTGCGTGTCAACTGACAGCTGGTCAGCTGACACGCTTCCCAATAGCATAAGAGGAGCGACGCTGCCAGCGCATGCGTCCACCCTCATTTTCAGTCAGAGCTGTTGACATCATCCCCGCCGATGCGGCCGGCTGCACCCGAAGTGCCAGAAGTGCCTAACCCTAAAGGTGCGTACACACATGCGACTATAGTCGTTCGAAACGATCGTTCCCCGATCGTTCCAAACGACGATCGTTTAAAAAAAAGCAACCAACGATCATTAAGTCTAATGACGGGCGAGCTAGATCGTTAAAACCGAACGATCTAGCTTGGCGGATTTTTTCCAACGACGATCGTTTGCAAAAGTATTACATCGTTGGAAACGGTCATTCGTACTAGGCTTGACATGCGCATTTCGATATTTCTCCATGAAACTTCTAATTTTTATGCGCAAGCGCAATAGTTGCTTTACGTGATGTAACGTTCGTTCTAACGATTAGATCGTTACACACATTTAAAAACTAACTTTACTTAGGTCGTTCTTTCATCAATTAAAAGTTTGTTCGTCGTTTACAACGAACGATCGTTGTCGCATGTGTGTACGTAGCATAAGACCCCCCTGGTGGTGCCTAACCCTAACCACCCCCCTAGTGATCGCTTTGTTATGTGGATAATAATGTTTTACAAATAGTGACTGTAAAAAATATATTGCAATTTATGTTACGTACTGATCGCTTTACTTTGTGAATAATAATGTTTTACAAACAGATAGGGATAACATTTTAAATAATGTTTTAGTTAAATAGGATAAATATGTTTAGTATTTTTATAAACGTTATTCGTCACGGGTGCATTTTCTAAACGTAAATCATCTCAAGCACAGTTACAAAACATTAAAAATCTACGGGCACCGTTTATAAAATGTTATTAATCTCCGACGCCCTTTTTTCCTGTTCGGCGCCCATTAAACAATATTTACTATCGGAGTGAATGGCGGCGCCCTTTTTGTCCACTAGCTGCCTGCGCCCTTTTTTCCTGTTACCAGTTTGACCTACCACAAAAATGATTGGTGTAGTTTTGTACCGCGATCAATAAATCCATCATGACATCATCTAAGACTGGCTGGTTTGGCTCATGCTCTGTACGAGAAAAGTTGAGACTGCAGTGCATCATCTGATCAGCAGAACGAATAATTGGTTGTTGCTTACCTTCCCTGCAGGACCATTACACGAGCAGGTACAGAAAGAGAGCAGCTAAGATTGCCTCTTACCCCTCTACCAGTCAGTTACAACAAAAACTTACAAAAACTTCCAGGCAGAGGAACAACCTCTTCCCTCAGGCGGTAGGGACTGGAAAGCATTACATCATAGAACTGAAAATGAACACTTCTCACCCTGTTTACTACCACTTTAACTTATATTACTGTCCTTGACTTGCAATTACCTACACTGTGTGTGCTTGTATTGTTTTTGTCTCTGTCTGTTAAGCATCTGCCAAGTCAAATTCCTTGTAAGAGCAAACTTATTTGGCCAAAATTGATTCAGATTCTAGTGCAAATTCAGGCATTAAAACGGGCTAATGTTCATCCTATGCAATGGTACTTGATATTTATTACAGCTGCTGCTTAATTTCTATTTTGTACACCAATCTGGGTTATTACATTTTGATTGCTGTAAAGAATTAGTTTTTTGTAGGGCCTACCTAGGCTGTGACAAGGGGTACTTCTGAGTTAATGCTCCATTTCCTCCCCAATCCCGTTTCCCTTTGCAAACTAGTCACTGTTTTACAAGTAGTAAATTCAGGTGCAGCTGGCCTCGACCTTGTTGGATGTTTGAGGAGCATGTGCTTCAGGTTGGTTTGTTGGCAGGGGAATTGACACGGGTCCAGGAAACATGGCCTGCACGTTGTCCAGCGAGGTATAGTTGGACATTAAGGGAGCCTTTTTCACATAGGATATCTATGAAAGTAGTGGTGAGGTAGATGCATCTACTTCTAGCAGTGCTAGAAAGCCCTCTTAGGACGCATAGAAACCTCTACAGTAAATATCTAATGCTGGATACACACCATGCGTTTCCGCGTCGAATGCGTCCGTCGATATGCGTCGATTCGATTATTTCTGAGCATTTCCGAACGAATTTCGATGATTTTTAGGTCGATTGCCATGTAAAGTATGGCAAATCGACCTAACGATCCATCGAAGCTTGAATCGGACATGTCGGAATTAATCGAATCAACGCGTATCGACGGGCGCATCAAACGCGGAAACGCATGGTGTGTATCCAGCATAAGACAAATGGAATATCTCCACTTTGGAGGGATAGACTGTATCAAGGCAAAAGTCATCCCACCAGGTTTGCGTGATCTATAATCACTGCAGGTTTACTGCTGCAGTGTTTATTAGACCATCTTGCCTGTATTGCCTTCCAGAATCATTTTACTTTCTATAGCATAGTGTTTGCTTTCTCTCTTCCCCCTTCCCAATTACTTAGTCATCATTGTTCAGTGTATATTTTTCAACCTGGGTATTTGGGTCCCATTTTCTGCTGAGTGCCCCAACTGTTAAATTATCAATATAACTAGTGTCAATATTTTAATAGTTGAGTTTCACTCTGAATGCATCCCTATTTTTATCTGCCCATTATACTTTTCAGATACATAGATTTGACCACTGCAGCATTGTAGAAGAGCACGGTAACACACTTTCTAATACATGTAGTAAATGGCCATGTTGTTTTTATCAACTTGATTACACAGTAGTACACCAGCCTGTAAGAAAACAGTGCTCCATATAATAATTAGCAGTGTTTTATCTTTCACTGACCTGTGGTCAGCTATGGAACTGTTAATCACTTTACTATGCAAATTGACTTTGTGTGTACAAAGCTTTCACTTTGATTATGGAATTTATTTTACATTTTATTATGCAGAGGTCAATAAAATTATGATAATAAAACAACGCTTTTACCATAATGAACTGTTTTCTGTATTCATGTTTATAATGCTACACATGAATAGTGTGTGTGATGGAAAAATCCTCCATTTATCTTGATTTTCCCTTTAGAATGTAAACACACTAGTGATTGAATCCTGCTATTTGGACAGCTGCACCAAGAATACAAAGGTTACGATAACACGTCCAGTGCGGAAAAGCTACCCCACCTGCAGATAAGACAAGGTGCTTTCTACATTTCATTAGCTAGCCACTGTCCATCTGCTCCTTCACAGAACAGAATGGCCGTCTCTAGACTCTTCCACGGCATAAAAATGTAAATATTGTTTGTGATGCGGTATGTTATTATAGATATCAGTTCTTGTTACTGCTGTACAGACAACTGAAAAACATGACAAATCTATTAAAATAACTGCCATAGCATTTTAGTTGTTAGAAATGTAAAGCAAATCTTAATTTAAAGAGGAACTGTCACGAAAATCTTAAGATTTAAAACACATACAAATAAGAAGTACATTTCTTCCACAGTAAAATGAGCCATACATTACTTTTTCCTATGTTGCTGTCACTTACAAGTAGTAGAAATCTGACATTACCGTCAGGGTTTGGGTTAGTCCATTTCTTCATGGGGGATTCTCAGCATGGCCTTTAATCTTTATAAAGCCATTCCCTGAAAAAGCTTTATACAAAGATACTGGCCAGCCTCCCTGCCTGCTGCACACTTTTTTTGGCAGTTGGACGGAGCAACTGCCATTCACTTAGGCCTAGTGCACACCGGAGCGTTTCCGCTGCGGTTTGCGATCCGCTTGCGGGTGCGGATCCGCTTGGGTAATGTATTTCAATGGGCTGGTGCACACCAGAGCGGAAGGCGTTTTGCAGAAACGCATACTCCCGGGCTGCTGCAGATTTTGGATTGCAGATGCGTTTCTGCCTCAATGTTAAGTATAGGAAAACCACAAACCGCTCTGAAAAATGGCACTTCAGAGCGGTTTGCCAGGCGTTTTTTGTTACAGTAGCTGTTCAGTAACATGTTAACTGTAACAATACATGAAATCTACTACGCCAAAACCGCTACACAAAACCGCAAAACGCTAGCTGAAACGCTACAGAAAAAGAAGAAAAAGCGTTTCAAAATCTGCTAGCATTTTGCGGATCTGCTAGCGGTTTTTGGTGTGCACCAGGCCTAAGTGCTTTTATAAATAAAGAAAACCCTGAGAACTCCCCATGAGAAGATGGGCTAGTCCAAAATCTGTCGGTAATGTCAGATTTCTGCTACTCACTATGAGGCCTATGAAAAAAATACATATTTTTATATTTCTAGACTAAGTTGGCAAATTGCACTATGTTAAAGGGAAGGTCCAAGCAAAATAAAGAAATGAGTTTCACTTACCTGGGGCTTCTACCAGCCATTGAACCAGTAACGCGTAAAAATGTATGTGTTAACCACTTGAGGACCCTGGGCTTTAACCCCCTTAAGGACCAGGCACTTTTTTTCCATTCAGACCACTGCAGCTTTCACGGTTTATTGCTCGCTCATACAACCTACCACCTAAATGAATTTTGGCTCCTTTTCTTGTCACTAATAAAGCTTTCTTTTGGTGCTATTTGATTGCTGCTGCGATTTTTACTTTTTATTATATTCATCAAAAAAGACATGAATTTTGGCAAAAAAATGATTTTTTTAACTTTCTGTGCTGACATTTTTCAAATAAAGTAAAATTTCTGTATACATGCAGTGCGAAAAATGTGGACAAACATGTTTTTGATGAAAAAAAACCCATTCAGCCTATATTTATTGGTTTGGGTAAAAGTTATAGCATTTACAAACTATGGTGCAAAAAGTGAATTTTCCCATTTTCAAGCATCTATGACTTTTCTGACCCCCTGTCATGTTTCATGAGGGGTTAGAATTCCAGGATAGTATAAATACCCCCCAAATGACCCCATTTTGGAAAGAAGACATCCCAAAGTATTCACTGAGAGGCATAGTGAGTTCATAGAAGATATTATTTTTTGTCACAAGTAAGCGGAAAATGACACTTTGTGACAAAAAAAAAAAAAAAGTTTCCATTTCTTCTAACTTGCGACAAAAAAAAAAATGAAATCTGCCCCGGACTCACCATGCCCCTCTCTGAATACCTTGAAGTGTCTACTTTCCAAAATGGGGTCATTTGTGGGGTGTGTTTACTGTCCTGGCATTTTGGGGGGTGCCTAATTGTAAGCACCCCTGTAAAGCCTAAAGGTGCTCATTGGACTTTGGACCCCTTAGCGCAGTTAGGCTGCAAAAAAGTGCCACACATGTGGTATTGCCGTACTCAGGAGAAGTAGTACAATGTGTTTTGAGGTGTATTTTTACACATACCCATGCTGGGTGGGAGAAATATCTCTGTAAATGACAATTTTTGATTTTTTTTACACACAATTGTCCGTTTACAGAGAGATTTCTCCCACCCAGCATGGGTATGTGTAAAAATACACCCCAAAACACATTGTACTACTTCTCCCGAGTACGGCGATACCACATGTGTGGCACTTTTTTGCACCCTAACTGTGCTAAGGGGCCCAAAGTCCAATGAGTACCTTTAGGATTTCACAGGTCATCTTGCGGAATTTGATTACCAGACTACTCCTCATGGTTTAGGGCCCCTAAAATGCCAGGGCAGTATAGGAACCCTGCAAATGACCCCATTCTAGAAAGAAGACACCCCAAGGTATTCTGTTAGGACTATGGTGAGTTCATAGAAGATTTTATTTTTTGTCACAAGTTTGCGGAAATTGATTTGTATTGTTTTTTTTTTTCACAAAGTGTCACTTTCCGCTAACTTGCGACAAAAAATAAAATCTTCTATGAACTCACCATAGTCCTAACAGAATACCTTTGGGTGTCTTCTTTCTAGAATGGGGTCATTTGTGGGGTTCCTATACTGCCCTGGCATTTTAGGGGCCCTAAACCGTGAGGAGTAGTCTTGAAACCAACAATGTCGCAAAATGACCTGTGAAATCCTAAAGGTACTCATTGGACTTTGGGTCCCTTAGCGCACTTAGGGTGTAAAAAAGTGCCACACATGTGGTACCGCCGTACTCAGGAGAAGTAGTATAATGTGTTTTGTGGTGTATTTTTACACATACCCATGCTGGGTGGGAGAAATATCTCTGTAAATGACAATCTTTTGATTTTTTTTACACACAATTGTCCATTTACAGAGATATTTCTCCCACCCAGCATGGGTAGGTGTCAAAATACACCCCAAAACACATTGTACTACTTCTCCTGAGTACGGTGATACCACATGTGTGACACTTTTTTGCACCCTAACTGCGCTAAGGGGCCCAAAGTCCAATAAGTACCTTTAGGATTTCACAGGTCATTTTTGTTTCAAGACTACTCCTCACGGTTTAGGGCCCCTAAAATGCCAGGGCAGTATAGGAACCCCACTAATGACCCCATTTTAGAAAGAAGACACCCCAAGGTATTCCGTTAGGAGTATGGTGAGTTCATAGAAGATTTTATTTTTGTCACAAGTTAGCGGAAATTGATTTTAATTGGCTTTTTTTCACAAAGTGTCATTTTCCGCTAACTTGTGACAAAAAATAAAATCTTCTATGAACTCACCATACTCCTAACGGAATACCTTTGGGTGTCTTCTTTCTAGAATGGGGTCATTTGTGGGGTTCCTATACTGCCCTGGCATTTTAGGGGCCCTAAACCGTGAGGAGTAGTCTTGAAACCAACAATGTCGCAAAATGACCTGTGAAATCCTAAAGGTACTCATTGGACTTTGGGTCCCTTAGCGCACTTAGGGTGTAAAAAAGTGCCACACATGTGGTACCGCCGTACTCAGGAGAAGTAGTATAATGTGTTTTGTGGTGTATTTTTACACATACCCATGCTGGGTGGGAGAAATATCTCTGTAAATGACAATCTTTTGATTTTTTTTACACACAATTGTCCATTTACAGAGAGATTTCTCCCACCCAGCATGGGTATGTGTAAAAATACACCCCAAAACACATTATACTACGTCTCCTGAGTACGGTGATACCACATGTGTGACACTTTTTTGCAGCCTAGGTGCGCTAAGGGGCCCAACGTCCTATTCACAGATCATTTTGAGGCATTTGTTTTGTAGACTACTCCTCACGGTTTAGGGCCGCTAAAATGCCAGGGCAGTATAGGAACCCCACAAGTGACCCCATTTTAGAAAGAAGACACCCCAAGGTATTCCGCTAGGAGTATGGTGAGTTCATAGAAGATTTTATTTTTTGTCACAAGTTAGTGAAAAATGACACTTTGTGAAAAAGAACAATAAAAATCAATTTCCGCTAAGTTTAAAAAAAAAAAATAAAATCTTCTATGAACTCGTCATACACCTAACAGAATACCTTGGGGTGTCTTTTTTTCTAAAATGGGGTCACTTGTGGGGTTCCTATACCGCCCTGGCATTTTACGGGCCCAGAACTGTGAGTAGTCTGGAAACCAAATGTCTCAAAATGGCTGTTCTGGGGTATAAGCATCTGAAAATTTTGATGACAGGTGGTCTATGAGGGGGCGAATTTTGTGGAACCGGTCATAAGCAGGGTGGCCTTTTACATGACAGGTTGTATTGGGCCTGATCTGATGGATAGGAGTGCTAGGGGGTGACAGGAGGTGATTGATGGGTGTCTCAGGGGGTGGTTAGAGGGGAAAATAGATGCAATCAATGCACTGGGGAGGTGATCGGAAGGGGGTCTGAGGGGGATCTGAGGGTTTGGTCGAGTGATCAGGAGCCCACACGGGGCAAATTAGGGCCTGATCTGATGGGTAGGTGTGCTAGGGTGTGACAGGAGGTGATTGATGGGTGTCGCAAGGTGTGATTAGAGGGGGGAATAGATGCAAGCAATGCACTGGCGAGGTGATCAGGGCTGGGGTCTGAGGGCATTCTGAGGGTATGGGCGGGTGATTGAGTGCCCTAGGGGCAGATAGGGGTCTAATCTGATGGGTAGCAGTGACAGGGGGTGATTGATGGGTAATTAGTGGGTGTTTCGAGGAGAGAACAGATGTAAACACTGCACTTGGGAGGTGATCTGATGTCGGATCTGCGGGCGATCTATTGGTGTGGGTGGGTGACCAGATTGCCCGCAAGGGGCAGGTTAGGGGCTGATTGATGGGTGGCAGTGACAGGGGGTGATTGATGGGTGGCAGTGACAGGGGGTGATTGATGGGTGATTGACAGGTGATTGACAGGTGATCAGTGGGTTATTACAGGGAAGGACAGATGTAAATAATGCCCTGGCGAATTGATAAGGGGGGGTCTGAGGGCAATCTGAGCGTGTAGGCGGGTGATTGGGTGCCTGCAAGGGGCAGATTAGGGTCTGATCTGATGGGTAACAGTGACAGGTGGTGATAGGGGGTGATTGATGGGTAATTAGTGGGTGTTTAGAGGAGAGAATAGATGTAAACACTGCGCTTGGGTGGTGATCTGATGTCGGATCTGCGGGCGATCTATTGGTGTGGGTGGGTGATCAGATTGCCCGCAAGGGGCAGGTTAGGGGCTGATTGATGGGTGGCAGTGACAGGGGGTGATTGATGGGTGATTGACAGGTGATTGACAAGTGATTGACAGGTGATCAGGGGGGATAGATGCATACAGTACACGGGGGGGGGGGGGGGGGGGTCTGGGGAGAATCTGAGGGGTGGGGGGGGGGTGATCAGGTGGGGGCAGGGGGGGGGGATAAAAAAAATAGCGTTGACAGATAGTGACAGGGAGTGATTGATGGGTGATTAGGGGGGTGATTGGGTGCAAACAGGGGTCTGGGGGGTGGGCAGGGGGGGGGTCTGAGGGGTGCTGTGGGAGATCTGGGGCGGGGGGGGAGAAATCAGTGTGCTAGGGTGCGACATAGGGTGGCTGCAGCCTGCCCTGGTGGTCCCTCGGACACTGGGACCACCAGGGCAGGAGGCAGTCTGTATAATACACTTTGTAAACATTACAAAGTGTATTATACACTTTGTATGCGGCGATCGTCGGGTTAACATCCCGCCGGCGCTTCCGGATGGCCGGCGGGATGTTGCGGCGGGTGAGCGGAGACAGGCGCCGGCGGAGGATTGCGTCACGGATGACGCGATCGCTCCACCCATGCCCTTACAAGGACCGCCGCCTCTGTGGGTGAGCTGGTCCTTGCGGGCTCCACTTCCTGGCCGCCCCTGTGCGTTAGGCGGTCGGGAAGTGGTTAATGTTCCTGCACTATGCGTAAAAATGTACCCAATGCGGCCCACCGACCTCCGAGGTTGGCATGCTGCCAGTGGGGGACTGGAGCAGCAGTGAGTGACTACAAGGGCACAGGATGGCTGCATGGGGCTGGTAGAAGCCCCAGGTAAGTGAAACAAATTTTTTTATTTTGCTTGGACCTTCCCTTTAAGTGGACACGGAAAAACAAGCACGTGAGACAAATAAATACTGCTAAACTACTGTAAAGTCTTAAGTAGGATTACATTTAATTTGTGAATACATGTGTTACAGAAGGCATGTATTGTTTGTATAACTTTAATAACTCATGAAATAAAATTTTTTATGATAACCCGGATAACCCGCGCAGACCCAGAAGACGCGAGCCGCCTCTTCTGGGTCTGCGCGGGGAAAGCAGACGAATCCCATCAGCCGTGCCATGCACAGCTATGGGATCCGCAGCCTCCCGCGGCAATTTGGATGGAAAAGCTGTCCGAATCGCTAGTGGTAGCGATTCGGCCGGCGTTACCATTGCACCCTATGGCAGAGTTTCCCCGCACTTTTTGCCTGCGGGAAAACTCTGCGGATTCGTGGCGGTTTCCGCTCGAGTGGAAACGCGCCCTAACACAACCAGATGTATGTATAGTTATATTGTTTCTCTTGTCTACCACACATGGCCCATATGCAATTCACTTTTTCTCCTGAGTTATCTCCTAGGAGATATTTTTTTCATCTTCTCTTTAAAATAATTTTTCAACTCTTTGCAATTGAGAAAGTACCAAAAAGTAGTTGAAAAAGTACTATTAACATTATTTTGAGTATTTTCTTGCTTGTTAGTGGCTTGAAAGGCCTTTTATTAACAAGGTGTGAAAATATCACCTAGGAGAAAAATAAGAAAAAGTTAATTGCATATGGGCCATAGTGTAGTTTAATTCAAATGACAAAATGTGCATTTGGCTTATACATGAGTAGATTTACTAAACTCCTATCTCCCGTTTAAACTCAGATTATAACGGGTTATCCTAATAAACATGCAAAAAAAAAAAAAAAAAAGGTAGATCAATGCATCATGATTGGGTACCAACTGAGCCCCTCCAGAGACAACAAACACACCTTGAATCCAAAAACAGGAGCTCTGCGTATGCACTAGATGCAAAACGTAAGTGGGAGCAACTGGCCCAAGAATAAATTTACAGTTTTTGTATGCAGCAGAGTACACAAAATACAGCGCTGTATACAAAACTTTAAGTTTATTTTATGTTCAGCCACTCCCATTTAATAGTTTGCAACTTGTGCATATTCAGAGCTTCTGTTTTTGGAATAAAGGTGCGTTTGTTGTCTCTGCGGGGGCTCAGCGCATCTCTGTTGGTATCCAATCAGAGGCAGCCTTGTGATGCGCTGATCTACCTTTTTTTTTTTTTTTGCATGTTTTAACTTTCACTTCTCGTTGCACCCAGGTTATGCATATGCATGTTTTCAACTTAGTTAGAGGTAGGGCCCTTCTTGAAGAGGATGTCCTCATCGTGGTAGGAGGGTCAAATACTTGATCATTTGCATGCAAGCTATTATGTAAACCAACACTAATAAAACTACAATAACAATAACATTTCTATAGAGCTTTTCACACATAGGACTGAAAGTGCTCAGGCTCACTCAGATTCAGTAATTGGTAGTAGGATGAATTATTAACACAACAAAAATGATATTTCTGCAAATGCCAAACTGAACAGGTGGGTTTTCAGTCTGCATTTAAACACGTCCAGAGATGGAGCTGCCCTGATCTGCTGAGGTAAGGAGTTCTATAACCCAGGAGCTGCATGACAGAATGCTCTAGGTCCAAAAGTTTTCAGGTGGACTCGGGGTATGACTAGATTATTAGAACCTGTGCATCTTAAATTGCGGGGATTGCTACACAGCTGTAACATTTCTTTCATGTATCCAGGGCGCAGATTATGTAGTGATTTAAATGTCAGTAGGCCGATCTTGAATAGGAGCCTCAATTTTATAGGTAGCCAGTGAAGGGAGCGCAGGACTGGTGTTATGTGGCAGTGACGGGGTTGGTTGGTTAACAGTCTGGCAGCAGTATTCTGTATCAACTCTAGGTGGTACAAGTCATTTTTTTGGAAGGCCGGTGTAGAGAGCATTACAATATTCCAGTCGGATGTAATGAAGGCATGAATTGGGGTTGACAGATCTTCTGGGGGGATGAGGTGCTTGATTTTTGCGATGATAATTTGGTGCATCTGAATTGAATGCAGGATGTGCATGTTGTCTATTAGTAGGTTTTGCACACTCATGCAGCTAGTCATTTGGATGCAGTTCGGCTTAAGTAGTGCTGCCTTTCTCCGCTGTTTACAAAAACAAATAAATAAACAGTTCTGGCTGGGACCCACTAGGGCATTTTTGGCAGTGTTTTGGAATCACTGGCGATTCCCAAAAATGCTTTGCAAATGAAAGTGAGTGGTCTGGAACCCACTAGTGTGATTGCAATTAGGAGTAATCGCAATTGCAGGACAAGTAACATTTTGTGCGTGTTTATGCTCAATGCTAAGTATATACAGTGGGTTGCAAAAGTATTCGGCCCCCTTAAAGTTTTCCACATTTTGTCACATTACTGCCACAAACCCGAATCAATTTTATTGGAATTCCACATGAAAGACCAATACAAAGTGGTGTACACATGAGAAGTGGAACGAAAATCATACATGATTCCAAACATTTTTTACAAATAAATAACTGCAAAGTGGTGCGTGCATAATTATTCTGCCCCCTTTGATCTGAGTGCAGTCAGTTGCCTATAGACATTGCCTGATGAGTGCTAATGACTAAATAGAGTGCACCTGTGTGTAATCTAATGTCAGTACAAATACAGCGGCTCTGTGAGGGCCTCAGAGGTTGTCTAAGAGAATATTGGGAGCAACAACACCGTGAAGTCCAAAGAACACACAAGACAGGTCAGGGATCAAGTTATTGAGAAATTTAAAGCAGGCTAAGGCTACAAAAAGATTTCCAAAGCCTTGAACATCCCACGGAGCACTGTTCAAGCGATCATTCAGAAATGGAAGGAGTATGGCACAACTGTAAACCTACCAAGACAAGGCCATCCACCTAAACTCACAGGCCGAACAAGGAGAGCGCTGATCAGAAATGCAGTCAAGAGGCCCATGGTGACTCTGGACGAGCTGCAGAGATCTACAGCTCAGGTGGGAGACTGTCCATAGGACAATTATTAGTCATGCACTGTACAAAGTTGGCCTTTATGGAAGAGTGGCAAGAAGAAAGCCATTGTTAACAGAAAGCATAAGGAGTCCCATTTGAAGTTTGCCACAAGCCATGTGGGGGACACAGCAACCATGTGGAAGAAGGTGCTCTGGTCAGATGAGAACAAAATTGAATTTTGTGGCCAAAATGCAAAACGCTATGTGTGATGGAAAACTAACACTGCACATCACCCTGAACACACCATCCCCACTGTCAAATATGGTGGGGGGTGCATCTCTTCAGCAGGGACAGGGAAGCTGGTCAGAGTTGATGGGAAGATGGATGGAGCCAAATACAGGGCAAACTTGGAAGAAAACATCTTGGAGACTGCAAAAGCCTTTAGACTGTGGCGGAGGTTCACCTTCCAGCAGGACAATGACCCTAAACATAAAGCCAGGGCAACAATGGAATGGTTTAAAACAAAACATATCTATGTGTTACAATGGCCCAGTCAAAGTTCAGATCTAAATCCAATCGAGAATCTGTGGCAAGATCTGAAAACTGCTGTTCACAAACGCTGTCCATCTAATCTGACTGAGCTGGAGCTGTTTTGCAAAGAAGAATGGGCAAGGATTTCAGTCTCTAGATGCGCAAAGCTGGTAGAAACATACCCTAAAAGACTGGCAGCTGTAATTGCAGCAAAAGGTGGTTCTACAAAGTATTGACTCAGGGGGCCGAATAATTACGCACACCCCACTTTGCAGTTATTTATTTGTAAAAAATGTTTGGAATGATGTATGATTTTCGATCCACTTCTCACATGTACACCAATTTGTATTGGTCTTTCACGTGGAATTCCAATAAAATTGATGCATGTTTGTGGCAGTAATGTGACAAAATGTGGAAAACTTCAAGGGGGCCGAATACCTTTGCAAGCCACTGTAAGCTCCAGCAAAATCGATTTTCAAAGTGATTTTGCAGCGCTTTGGGGGGCCAAGCGATTGCGCTTTAAATAAACTTTATAATACTTGCCAGGTGTCTGAATTTCCATCTTCCTTCCATAGCCCCGCCCCCTTAAGGAAACGATCACAGGCGCTTCTCTGATTGGTCCTAGAGAAGCACCTATGACCTCTTCCTTTAGGGGTAACTGGACATCTAGAGAAGCTGGACATCCGACACCCAGTAAGTATAATAAAGTTATCCAAAAGAAAAACCACAAATCGGAAGCACTGTACAGGCTACTGTACATAAAGCATTGGGTAATCACAGTCGCAATAGGAATTGCGGCAATTTTAAAGCGTTGCAGTGATTCCTAGTGGGTTCCAGGCCTTAGCGAGATATTATGATGAGTTACTATCAAATTGAATGTTATTTATTATTATTTATTACAAAAAAATATAATGAAAAGAAGAATAGCTTAGCATGCTGTTTCAGTCGGTAACAGTAAATTCGGGCGCCTGAGGCTAGTGGACAAATCGGGCGCCGCCATTCACTCCTATAATAAATATCGTTTAATGGGCGCCCGATAGGAAAAAAGGGCGCCGGAGAAAAATAACGTTTTAAAAGCGGCGCCCGGAGACTTAATGTTTTATTACTGCTTCTCATAATTACACATTATTTAATGATTTATACATTTTTAAATATTATTTTTAAACGAAAAACAGTACAATATTTTTTTTTCTTAGGTTTAGGCACCAAAAGGGGGGTCTTAGGTTTAGGCACCAACAGGGGGGTCTTAGGTTTAGGCACCAACAGGGGGTCTTAGGTTTAGGCACCAACAGGGGGGTCTTAGGTTTAGGCACCAACAGGGGGGTCTTAGGTTTAGGCACTAACAGGGGGGTCTTAGGTTTAGGCACCAACAGGGGGGTCTTAGGTTTAGGCACCAACAGGGGGGTCTTAGGTTTAGGCACTAACAGGGGGGTCTTAGGTTTAGGCACCAACAGGGGGGTCTTAGGTTTAGGCACTAACAGGGGGGTCTAGGGGTTAGGGGTAGGTACAGGGAGGGTTACTTAGGCACCAACAGGGGGGGTCTTAGGTTTAGGCATCAACAGGGGGGTCTAGGGGATAGGGGTAGGTACAGGGAGGGTTACTTAGTAATTTTTTTTTTTAAACGTTATTATACGTTTCACTATTTAAACGAAAGATTAACGTTTTTACAATTGCCGATTTAATGCACATTATTTAATGATTTATAACTTTATAAAACATTAATTTTAAACGAAATACAGTACAATACATTTTTAAACGTTATCCATGCTTATCGTTAAAAACCCGGCGCCCTTTTTTCCCAGCGCCCCTTTTTAACGTACGCGTTTCAGTCTGCCATGTCTTATGTAAAAGAAATGTTTAAAAACTATTTTTTCGGTTTATATGCTAATTGAGTATTAGCAAGGCATGTAAACAGCTCACACTGTGCATTTCATTAGCTTCTTTTCCCGTAATTAAATATATTAAAACTTGACTCATTTTGTGCACAAACATGCCCATTACTATGACTTGAAATATGGTGTGTGAGAAGAATGTAAAATATATGTAAATAGACATGCACACGCACACACACACACACCTTTATTACTATAAAGAAAAATAGCTTGAAAGCCAAACTTTCAAAACCAGGAGCGTATAAGCTGCATATGAAGAAAAGTATATCATGAGAAGATGCTAATGGATACTAGCAAAACCAATTACTTTCCGAACACTTTTCAACTGACTCAGGAAAAGAAAGAACATAAGTTAATCAATGCTAACATCTCCTAACTACGGTAATAACTTGACAGCTGGCTAAGTACCTTGAATCTTGAAACTTTGGTTAACTTTAATTCCTCCTCAGAATCAGTGTAGGGCCCGTTTCCACTAGAGCGAATTTGCACGCGTTTTCTGCATGTAGATTCGCATAGCCAATGATAGTAAATGGGCCTGTTTCCACTTGTCAGGAAATCTGTGCGGTTTGCTGTGCAGAAAAAAATCAGCACAGCAGAACCATTAGAATTCGCTCGCTGCACACACGCATGCGATTCGCCGGTAATGTAATAGGAAAATCGTAAGCGTTTTAGTCTTGCAGTTTTCCATGTGTTTTCTCGTGCATTTTCGTTTAAAAACCAATGTTAATGCTTACCGGCATTGACATGGTTAAAATTGCTTACCGAAAAGCTGCGAGCGTTTCAGCGTGAAAATCCGCATGCAAATGCGAACAAATCCACAACCGCATGCGGATTTGTTTAAATGTTGTCCACGTCAGACTCGTGCCGCACTAGTGGAGACGTAGCCGTAATGATCAACAGTTCAGAGGCAGTGGAAATGAAAGAGTGAATGTAAAATGAATGAAGCCCCTAAGCTTTCCTGGTGGTCAGTGAAGCCATCAATCACATCAAAGAATGAAGCCATTTCTAAATGAAAGTACAGAGTATGCAGGCACTGGTAACGCATCAGTAAAGCATGCAGTACTCACCCTCACTACTAGGTGATGTGAGGAGTACAAGCCCAGGTTGCCTATGCCCAGAGATGGATTGAAATGTAATGGGACTCTAGGCAACAGATTTGGGGTCCCCTTGTTTTTTGGTAAGCTGAAGTGGAGAGAGTTTTAAAAGGGTGGCAGGTGGGCCCCTTGACACCCACTAGGCCCCAAGGACCTGCCTAGGCTGCCTGGTGGATAATCCTACTCTGCCCATGCCTTGAAACAGCCCTGAACACAGTTTATTGGTAAATGCAAACAAATCATGATAAACCATGATTAGAAAACATATGCTCCAGGTATACAATTTATTGGTCATGTATTAGCCTGCAAAACGTCCCTATGCAATACATCAACAATGAGTTCCCACGTGATTCTTTTACAAATACAGTTCATGGAGTCCACAATGCTCCTAGAGCACAGCTATGCAAAATTCATCTGTCACTAAACAAACCTGTGCCATCCATATTCAGTCTGTGAGATCCCAACTCCGACCAGATTCACCACATGGGCAGCTTCCTGATGATGTCAGCAACAATTACCCCTCTTCTGGATTTTGTGAGGACACAGAACATGCTACATCCCATTTATCATATAATTTATATATAAATCTTGATCACTTCACTAGGTGGGCTTCCTTCTCCTTTGTAAACCAATTAACAGTAAATTAGTCTCATCCACATGATATCGATTATTCTATCAATACCATGCCTATAGCATGTGAATGCTAGCTTTTTAACCCTCCCTGATATTCTTGCACCATCCTGAAGTAACAAACACTGGTACACATGGCAGGGCCCCGAAGCTCTGGCCTGCCCGGGACCCCAAATCCCCATGCACTCCCCATAGGGGGAGTGCAGGTGAATGAGGTGATCCCAGTTGCTGCCACAACCAGGGGATTTACCCACACTGCCTCTATATAATGTTGAATGGAACACGCACGAGACGCAAATGCTCACTCTCAGCCAGCAATCTGCCATTTTTATACGGTCCACAAACAGCCTATCAGCCAATTAAGTGCAAAGATATACACCAATGTCTGCAGAACCAAATCTAGCAGGAATTGTATAAATCCAGCAACATTCGAGTGAGAGGGTTCGGTTGGACATAATTGAAGATTATGTCACTAGCAGGGTGCACCACGTGCAGGTAGCCTCTCACTTCACACTCCTCCCTAACCACTTACTTACAGATTCTGCATACTGGAAGCTGCAAAACTAAAACAAAAAAAAAATGCCTGTAGGCAATGGAGAAAGGAGGAGATGGGAAGAATAATTAATCTAATGGAAAAAAGGAGGAAGAGAAGACAGAAACCAAGATAAGATACCAATCATATTTTACCCACATTGAGAGGATGACCAATCACTGAAAAGATAAAGGGAGTTCCAATAAACATACGCATCTTTTATGAGCTATACTAATATAATTATAGTTAAACAGGAACATTAGAAGAAGGGATGATCAATGATATGCAAATTTTTCAGCATTTATGCAAATGCATGTACATTTTTATCCAAATATATATCCAAATATATGCAGCTTGAAATTGGACCAATCAATTTAAACCTGATTGGGACTTGATTGGTCAATTTTTAAGCTGCATGTATTTGCATAATCATTAACATAATCATTAACATGTATTGCATCTCATTGATCAGCCTTAATTAGTAGGTGTATACCCAGCAGTATCGTAGCTGCTGCACCAGCTGTCCTTTGTGAAGATATCTAGCTGTTTATTCATGAAGACATCCATATAAGCCCTCAAAAGTAATAATAATTGACAAACTCTTCCCTTCCTTCTGCCTTTACCTCTTTCACATTGGGGCTGCATTCCTTACTACAGGGGCCTCAGTCCAAAAAATGTACTGGCACCCATGGCTTAGTAGACACACCAATGATACACAAGGTTTACAAAAACCTTTAATTTGAAGTCAGTATTTAAACTTTTTGGAACTACAGTTTCGTACCTGTATATCCAGACACACTTCAATTGAAGGAGTACTTTGTCATAGTTTGCACTAAATACACTCAAATTAATCAATTGTAACCCTTGTGTACTTAGGTTAGGAATAGGATACTGAAAAAATGCACAGCAATAGGGCTCCTTTGGTATTGGTCCTAATAGTTCTTATATGTTCAATCTTGCACTATTTAAGATCCCTTTAAACAATGCCTCCTTTTTTAGTTTGCCTTTCTTGATTTAGTCACTGCAAAGGGAAACCTATGTTGGAAAGGTCCTTCCGAAGAACTAGACTCTGTTTCACAAAACATTTTGAGATTTTTTTTCAAAGGAGTTAATTTAAAACTTGTAGATTGTAATCTGACAAAACTGTACATGAATTAAGAATATTCACATCTCTCTGTTTCCAGAGAAAAAACTTTATGAGCCGTGCCCAGAGGGAAACACGCACGCTGAAACTAAGATAAGAAGCGCCCCATAATATACTAAAACCATTTGTGCTGCATGATTGATATATGGGCCTTAAATGGGCCTTAAACACTTCCTAATGTGATTTTCTATGTGGAGGGGGGGTGCTGCTTAATTTTCTTTTTTGGGGAGGGGAACACTGCTTGTTTTCTTTTTTCAGGGGGAAGGGGGTGTAAAACGGTCTTCCTAATGTGTTTTGCTACCAAATCATATGTTGGGGTTTTTTTGGGAGGGGGGGAGGGGGAATTGCTGCCTATTCATGTGTTGTGTTTTTTTTTTTATTTTGTGCTGTGGGTGTGTGTGTGTGTGGGGGGGGGGGGGATTTAATGCTGCCTAATATATATTTTCTGTATTGTTGGGATAATGCTGTCTGGTGTGTGTGTGTGTGTGTGTGTGTTGGGGTGGGGGGGGGGGGGTATTATTTGTTGCACTGCAAATAATGTGTATCATTATTTACAGTTGTGTAATTGGACCTTCAGACTGTGGTTTGTTTACCTCTCCTGCTGTGTTAACCATAGTAAGCAGGCACAGGGCAACTTCTACTGTATTACCGTACAGCTGTAATACAAGTAGTCTGTCTCTGACTAGAGGGAGTGTCTAAAGTGGAACTGTAATGACACATAGCAGAACAAAATGTATTCAGCAGAACAATTTTTACCTTAATTATCCTGGTTTCAGCATCTTATATATTGGTATGAAACCCCACCCACCCAGTGATGCTTAGCCTAAGCTAAGATGTATTAATACCCTCTACCCAGAGTACTCTGGGAGATCATGTGATATTCTTACTCACTTACTCACACAAAGAGGAAAAAAAAATTCCACAGTGATTTACCTTGCCAGCAACAGAGATGCAGGTGGCTTAGCTTATCTACCGTAATTTAAGCCATACCTCTAGCATAGCCTCTAGGTTTGTAGTGAAACAAGACCAAGAGCACAAAAAAAGAAAATGTCCAGCTGAAATTGCCTCATTTTCCTTCAGGGTAAAGAACGGTAAATGATCATAGATGTGCTACTCTTTGTAAATTATACAATATGTTTTCAGCTCTTCACATGAAGGAAATAAACGGTTGAACATCAAACTCTGAAATAATATACTGAAATCCATATCCTATCCACTTCCATTACTGACGTAGATACAAGGCTGCCCTTATTCTCTGATTATTCCGCTACCAGGAAGATTGAATGTCTTCACTGTGCCACAATGCAGAGATCTTGACAGCTTTTCCTACTAATGACAGATAAAATTACGCAAGCAGAACAACTTGGACTTGTAATACTGTGCTTTCTACAACACAAGAGGACCCTGCTCTGCCCACCTGTGGAGATCTTATTTGTGATCTTGAGTATGAATTCTCTTGTTCGCTGTATTTCTTACAGGGACATGCTGACTAACATTAATGCAAGAGAATGCTTGTGAAATATGAAGAAATGTAGAGAGGTGAACTTATTCATCTTCTGTTCCAGGATCTACGCTTTGTAGCAAAACATAATCTGTGCCTTTCATTTCAAGATTGTCCTCATTTGATATCTATTAGAATGGAAATTTGCAGCTAATCACCAGGGACCACAGAGACAACATTGCTATTAACTGATACAGACACAACTGTTTCACAAGCATTATGAAGTTGATTAGAAGTATATGTACTGAGCAGATAAAAACCCTGAATAGTTAAGAAACATGTGATCCAATTGTTTGTTTGTTTTTTAATACTGTTTAGCATGGCAAAATAAATTACCATATTTTTTGGAATATAAAGCGCTCTTGACTATATGACGCAACTAGGTTTAGAGGGCAAAAATTGGGGGAAAAAATACTAAACCTAGTGCGTGTATGGAGCAGAGACATCTTATGGACCCTTTTCCCCAAAAACTGGCTATATCTAAGCTACACTGCCCATCTACACTACACTAATCAGTGCCACAGGTGCCGCGCTCCTCTTCTCCTCAGGCTCAATATGCAGCCGCCATACATCCTGTCACTGTACACTAGTGATGGGTCGTTCGCGAACGAGCCGGCTCTAAGAGCCGGCTCTTTGCTGTGAACGACAAGAGCCGGTTCTCAGTTTCAAAAGAGCCGATGCCTCAGCCGCCCCACAGAGCTCTGCTTTGCTCTGTAATAAAGGGCGCTGAGGCATGCTGGGAGATGTAGTCCTCCTCTCGCAGCTTGTAGGAATGTATGGGGCAGAGCAGTAGCAGGAAGGATTGCACCAGTCAGAGAAGTAGTCTGGAGTTGTCATGGAGACGGGGGCGGGGCTTTTACTCCGATTCTGAGTGGTGTCTTGATATTTCATGGAGAGCCGATTGAGAGCCGTAAGAGCCGGCTCTTTAATGGGAGCCGATTCAGAAGAGCCGATTCTCTGAGAAGAGCCGGAATTCCCATCACTACTGTACACGCGACATCCTTCCTGGTTACGGTGACCTTCCTAGTTACTGTTGCCGTTACTGTGTAACCTCATGCTGCACTTGCACCACACGCCATGTGTGACCCTAGCACGCATGGGCCGTGAGGTCACACAGTAAGAGGGCAACAGTAACTAGGAAGGACACCATAACCACGAAAGGACAGCGCGTGTTAAGAATGATGATGCGGTATCTGCAGACGGAGCCAGAGAGGAAGAGTAGCACGGTGGATGTAGTCCTGATGTGTGAAGGAGGGCACCCTCGGAGGAATGGAGCCCACAGCACAAGACGACCGGAGGACTAGAGGAGCGTGGCTGCAGGATCGCTAAGCGCTTCCCTGCGCAATTTGCACCGTACCTTCTGAATATAAGACACACCAACTTTTTCCCCCCAGTTTTGGGGAACAAAAATTGTCTTTTTTTTTTTTTTTTACAGCCATTGCTTTGTACAAGTACAGAAAATTGTAAAAAGCAAAATCGCTGTGAATTGCTTCCGAACAATACAGTGTGAAACAGCCTGAAGTTGGCAGCTGTTTCTCTTTTGTTTTCTGAAGGAACCCTTGGTTTACAGGCTTTTAGTACAAAAGTACAAGTAGGATAACAAAGTCTCATTGACTCGGTTATTTTATTGTACACTTTGATGTTATTTTTACTACACAGCCATAAAGCAAGCAGTTTCTTCATACACAACCCTTCCAGTTACATCATCAGGGGATGCTTATACAAATATGAAGTATTAATTTGCAATATTTAATCATTTAGAAAAATACATCTGTATACATGCTAGATTATTACCAATTACCATCTAAGGCCACATACAGACATCAGACCATAGTCTTTGGAAAATGAAAGATCACAGACCAATCTTACCACCCTTCCTGTAGTATAAGAGCCATACTCTACACAGTCTTTTCTATGGAGCTGAACTCCCCATCAGACAGAAATCTTTGCAAGATGCTGCACACACAGATGCTGTACAGACACAAAAGATCAGTATCTGCAAAAGATCTGTTCCTGCCAAAAATCCATTCCTGCAAATTACAATGATAGTCTATGAGATCTGCAGATCATCATACACACATGATTTAACTGACATTCATCTGCAGATCTGCAGATCTGAAAATCCATCCTGGTGGATCTGATCTGCAGATGAATGTCAGTTAAATCATGTGTGTATGATGATCTGCAGATCTCATAGACTATCATTGCAATTTGCAGGAATGGATTTTTGGCAGGAACAGATCTTTTGCAGATACTGATCTTTTGTGTCTGTACAGCATCTGTGTGTGCAGCATCTTGCAAAGATTTCTGTCTGATGGGGAGTTCAGCTCCATAGAAAAGACTGTGTAGAGTATGGCTCTTATACTACAGGAAGGGTGGTAAGATTGGTCTGTGATCTTTCATTTTCCAAAGACTATGGTCTGATGTCTGTATGTGGCCTAAGTCTGAAGGTGGCCATACACTCGTTATATTAGCAGCAGATAGATCTATCTGATGTGTTTAGGAACATTTTTTACTAGGAACAGATTTCCAATAGATTTCAGTATTAAATCTATTGAAAATAAATCTAAAAGCATTTTTTTGCCATCAGATTTCCATTAGGTCCAATGCAAAATGATAAGCAATCGACCTAGATTTTCCAGCATGTCAGATCGATCGAAATCGGCCGCAAATCCATCGGCCGGTCAATCGATTTGCGATCCAATGATTTCGATCGAACGATCGGCCTCTAATCGGCTCAGTGTATGGGATCCTTAAGATTGGCTGGCATGTATACGAAGCTTAATGCTATGAGTGTGCTGAAAAGACTGGCTAAGTTGAAAGGTAGCCCTGTCAATGCAGTGAAGCTTCTGTGGAAGTATATGACACAAAACCTGAGCAACAATTAGATTCAACAATTTTACTTCCTACATAGGTAGTATTAAAATATAACTTTTAATATTTTCCTCTAAAATAGAGCAATGTACAATAGACTGACTGTCAGTATATATATTTTCTCATTTTACTTAAACTCGGGGTAATTAGTGAGTCATATCAGAGAAAATCTCCTCCCCTTGAGTCTAGTATAAATTGTAGTAATTACAAATACCCCCCACCAAAACAAAAACCCGACATGTTTCACTTCCTTGCGGAAGCTTTTTCAAGGGAATAAAGTGCTGTGCATAAGTGCATAGTGCAGAGTGCTAAGGTGCAATTACATCAGACAATACAACAGAGAGTCATAGAGCATGTCTGCTCATGACAGCAGTCAAAATAAGACTGGCTAGACTTATGCACAGCACTTTATTCCCTTGAAAAAGCTTCCGCAAGGAAGTGAAACATGTCGGGTTTTTGTTTTGGTGGGGGGTATTTGTAATTACTACAATTTATACTAGACTCAAGGGGAGGAGATTTTCTCTGATATGACTCACTAATTACCCCGAGTTTAAGTAAAATGAGAAAATATATATACTGACAGTCAGTCTATTGTACATTGCTCTATTTTAGAGGAAAATATTAAAAGTTATATTTTAATACTACCTATGTAGGAAGTAAAATTGTTGAATCTAAGCTTCTGTGGAAGCTCAACTTTCAAGGAGCAGATTGGTGATCAATTTTCTTTCAGAAGTAAAACAGGAGATAGACATATTTTTTTTGTCCTTCCTTATTCATGCATATTGGGAATACAAAAAGTGTATTTTCTTTTCTGAGCCAATAATACAAAAAGAGAAATGAGAATCTGGAGCTGCTCTTTGCACCAGTCAGTGATCTGTTGCCATGATAACGAGACAACATATCTACAGAGTGGTAATGGGCTGCCACCTGAAATGCAAAGTTAATGTTTAATAACTTTAAAATACAATATGGCTTGTAGAACAATAAAACAAATAGTTTTTAATTAATTAAAACGTCTACAACTGTGGAGTCTTTCTATGCAGGTAATTATAGACGACTAATATAAGGACTGATTCAAACCCTTTCTAAGGCCCAGTGCACACCAAAAAGCGCAAGTGTAAAAGCAAACGCATAGTGATTTTTGAATCGATTTTTTTAACCCTTCTGGCGGTCTATTACAAACCGCCAGGGGGCAGCGCAGCCGTTTTTTTTGTTTTTTTTTAAATCATGTAGCGAGCCTAGGGTTCGCTACATGATAGCCGCTGTGGAGCGGCATCCCCCTACCATCTTCGATCGCCTCCGGCGATCGGCGATCAGGAAATCCCGTTCAAAGAATGGGATTTCCTGGAAGGCTTCCTGTGTCGCCATGGCGACGGGGCAGGATGATGTCACCGACGTCATGGACGTCGTGACGTCTAAGGAAGTCCTGATCCACCCGTCAGCGCTGCCTGCCGCTGATAGGCCAGGCAGTGCACGGGGTCTAGGGGGGGGGGGGGGGGCTCTGCGGCGCGGCAGATAGCAGCGAATTGGTGCGGGGCGGTGGCGATCGGTGTGCTCGCGCAGCTAGCAAAGTGAGCAAAGTAAAAAAAAAATTGCGCAAATTTGCCCAGCAGGGCCTGAGAAAACCTCCTGCGCGGCTTACCCCGACCGCCAGGAAGGTTAAAGCAATTCTAGGCATGTGCCTAGCAATTTTCTTAGTATGCCTAGTGATTTTGGAATGTTTTGGTGTAGCTTTTTTATATTTTGTTACAGTAAAGCTATAACTGAACAACTTCTGTAACAGAAATGCTTGGAAAATCGCTCTGATCTAGCGCTTTTCAGAGCGATTTTCCACTTTCCTATACTTAACATTAAGGCTGAATCACCTCAGAAATCAGCAAAAATGCTGCAGGACCCAAGTTTGCGTTTGGGGAAACAACAAATCGCTCTGGTGTGCACCATCCCATTGAAACACATTAGCCAAGCGCTTTTCAAAGGCGCAAAAGTTTTTAAAAACACTCAGAACCGCTCTTGGTGTGCACCAGCCCTAAGTTAGAGGAGGGTGAATGGAAGGTACATAAAGATGTATGCAGTTGTAGGTAAGCTCAGCTCTAGAATCCTCCACAGGCGATGTTTGCACAGGGAAAAGTGAACAGAATTGCTCATATCAGCACACTGAACATGAGCTAATAATACTTAACAATCTGGTAAATGCATTGAAGTTACGTTGTAAACAATTGTGCATATAGTTATTGCACTTTTGCTGTACCCAGGTATTGCTTATAAGAGGTTGCACAATGAGATCTGTCCTAAAGCTATTCTATCTAAATCAATCTCTTTCTTCAGATATGTGAATCATCACAACTAGCAACCCATGTCACCGATACTCCTTTTTGGAAGGCTGTCACCTTACATCTGACATTCTGACTGAGAAAATATCACAGCTAAGCAGCTCATTACAAGTCATCTCCTTCAATTGAATGAAGGTTTTAACTAATATTGTTTCCAAATACCACCCACCACTCACTGTCAATCATGGCAAACTAGTTACCATTTCTGTTCACCTCAAAGTAATGAGATCATTTTAGATGCAAGACTAACCTTTGTAGAGATGACAGACAACAATTTAGTGATAAATGCAAGTTTCCTTTACTTACCATGAACGGTCAAGTTAAGTATGAATGGCTCATTTAGATGCTAAACATGCTATTAAAAGTGCACATTCACACATAGGTATCACATCAGTAATTACTCTTGGATATCTGTTTACATTATGTTAATACAATTCAAAATTAAAGTGTAACCTGCTATGACCTCCTATCTTCTGGTATTATGGCACGAATGTACAAATCTGTACTGAGCGGTTTAAGGAGGTAACCACTGTTGACTTTAACATGCTCTAAAGAAAAGCTATGTTTATCTTAGAGCAAGTCAAAGTCAGCATTAATTATCTTTATTGTTCTCAGTGCTTGCACTGCAAGTACATTTAGTGACTGCGCTGAAACTGAGGTGGTTGCAAGGGGGTTCACATTTTATATTTATTAAAAAGAGTATATTCATGATACAAATTGTTATCTACTATGCTCTAATCAGGGGCGTAACTAGAAATCACTGGCCCCCCGGCAAAACTTGCCCCCCCCCCCTCCTGCTTTCTGAACAGGTAAACTGAGAGAACCAATGTTATTCAATTGGCTAGTGCACACTTGAATTTGTTTTCCCATGCAGATAAAAACACAGCAGTTAAGCACTACACACATTTTATCTATCAATTACATTAGCTTCTGTGATAAAATGTACATGTTTTCACTCATAGAGACACACATGGTTCTTGATTCACTAAACCGTGATAACTCAAATATCACACCTTGTCAAAGATATCACACCTTATCAAAGTTAACATGCCTTATCAGAGTAGCATAGCAAGTGCTACAAACGTATGCCTGCAAATTGGCAATGGCACTCGTTCTGCCCTGAGCACCTGCAGGTTCGTAGCGCTCGCTATGCTACTCTGATAAGGCGTGTTAACTTTGATAAGGTGTAAATATTTGAGTTATCACGGTTTAGTGAATCAAGCCCATGGTGTGCAGAAAACGTATACAGAAAACTGACAGATGAGTGTGCTCCCAGCCTCAGCTTATTACACTCACTCTGCCCATCTCTTTGCAAAATGGGCGCCATGGAGAATTGGGTGCCAAAAATAGCTGCCAATAGAATATTGGTAAAATTGCAGATACTCTATTGGGTAATAGCAATTGTAAAATATTGGTAAATTTTACCAATATTTTGCTATTGCTAAACCTAACCCTATTCTCACACAAGCCCTCTCTCTACTGATGCCCAACCCTAATCGACCCCCCACCGATGCCTAACCTTAACCGATCCCTCCACTGATGCCTAACCCTAACCATCCCCCCACCGATGCTTAACCTTAACCATCCCTCTACTGATGCCTGACCATAACCATCCTCCCACTGATGTCTAACCTTAACCTACCCCCATGCCTAACCCTAACAGGTCCCTCGGTGCAGCGTTAGCTTCCCTGTTTGAATCCCCCACTGTGGGGGACTTTGGAAGTCTTTCCGGAGCCAAGTCCTGCCGAAGACAGGTGGCTCCATACTGTGCACTTGCGAGTGTGCGAGAGAGGGCGCTCGCGCGTGCGCAGTCTGGAGCGGCCCATCTTCGGGAGCACTCAGGCTCCCATAGTGTTCTGAAGCTTCCCTTCGGCGGTGGAGACAGCAGCATTTGACCACTGACGAATGATGCTTTGGGGGATCCTGCGCTGAAACGGGCACAGGGAGAGGAGAGGGAAGGCTCATTAGGACCCAGAGCCTTCCCTCTCCTTAGGTAAGTATCTAGCTTTTTTTTTTTATTATTATTATTATTAATAATTCCCAATAACTTTAAAGAGAACCTGTACTGAGTAAAAATATTTAAAATAAACACATGAGGTAACTTCAAATGAACATTACATAGTTACCTTGTCATCAGTTCCTCTCAGAAGCTCACCATTTTCTTCTGACAATAATCCCATCCAGTTCTGACAATATTTTGTCAGATCTGAAATATATCAGTTGCTGTCAGTAAAATATCAGTTGCTGTCAGTTATAGCTGAGAGGAAAACTGATGTACCAGGTAATGCCCATGTTTCCCTATGGCTCAAGTGGGCGATGTTACAGTTTAACAGTGTGCTGACCAGGAAGCTGTTATGGGAAAAGGCCATTTTCAAAATGGAGGACGGAAAATTCCCTTGATCACAGTGGACAAACAGGATGCAGGACAGGAGAAAGACACTGAGGAGTAGACTACATGGAAGGTAAGTATGACTTGTGTATGCTTATTTTGACTTTTAATTCTCAGTTCAGGTTTTCTTTAAGGGAAATTTGGACAGCTCTGGGGTGCCCAAATGTCTTGTCACTTGGCCCTGTGCATACCATCTGAATTGAAATAGATGTACCCAACAGCTTTGCAGTCCCAAAACCTGTGTCTCTGTCAGAGCATGTTTCCTTTTAGCAACATTATAATATTGTGAAGCATCCATCAGCAGATCATTTTTCTCATCCTTTAACATTTAATCCCACAATTTTTCAGTCATTTTATATTTATGAAGTGCAGATACCAACTTCATATTCAAGATTACATTAGCATACTAATAGAGTGTCTTAAAGTGTAGTATGCTTGGAAAAATAAATTTGGTGATAAGATTGCACAATATACAGCTTCATGGCCTGCCTTGCCTATAGCCTCAGTGGTTAAAGCAGAACTACAGTCACAATTGTTCATCTCTTCAAATAGATAAACCATGCTATTATAAGTTTTAAGACAAACACTTTCTTTTAAATATCTGAAAGGGTTACAAGGATTACTTTCTTTTACTGCTGGGAACTTTGTAAGTATGCATTGAGCCACAGTAAAGGTGCCCATACACTCGTCAGATTGGCAGCAGATAGATAAGAAATGCATCTGATGGTCTATCTGATGCGTTTTTAGAACATTTTTACCAGGATAGAATTCCAACAGATTTCAGTTTGAAATCTATTGAAATTCGATCTGATGGCATTTTTTTGCCATCAGATTTCCATTAAGGCCAATGCAAACTGATAAGCAATCTCTTCAGATCGACCTAAATTTTCCACCCTGCAAGTTCGATGGAAATCCATCGAAATCGATCGAAATCGGCCATCGATCGGTCGATTGGCCAACCGATTTGCAATCGATCAATCGATCGATCGATCGGGATCGATCGGTCGGCCAGAAAATCGGCTGAGTGTATGGGCTGCTTAAGCACTTTAAGCTGTGAGAGGTTGTTGTTTTATGTCTGACAACTACATGTGTTCTGTTTCAGCTACTGTGGCTATGTAATTACTGATTCCTGGACTATCCCAAGTCCCAGTGGAATGGCAATAACTTACATAAGGGCAGTATCCACCACAGATAGGCGACTCAATGGAAGACATAGATGAAGATCTTGAAAAGGTTTAATCTTGCAGGGTAGATCTTACAGTTACAATTTCATAAACATACATATATCCAGGCACATCGCCTCTAGTTAGGACATTAAATAAATTATTATGGAAAGGGAGGTGCTGAAGGGGGTGTGGCTAGAAACAGCAAAAATCAATTAACCCTTCGCACACACATGCAAATGTTCAAACAAATGCATTCACAGATTTACTCATCCAGGCACAACTGTTATCCCTACAGCTAAATTAAAAGCCAGGGTTTTAGTTCACAGAAGAATGCATTCTTATGCTTAGTCACCTATACTGCGTAGAAGTACCCAGGTAAACATAGGTGTCCTAACTCTGGACCTGTAACATGCATAGTGCAGACATGCAAACACATTCATTGCATCAAACCTATCAATGGATTAGGAGCACACATCCTAACTTCCTCTCCTGGGAAAGATAGTGCATCTTACCAATCGCACAAGGGAGCTAACGTTATGTGTCCATGTGCACCATGCGCATACACCAGCATAAGCTGTCTGCATGCTGACAAACATACAGGGGAAGGGGGGAGTGCACCGAATTGGACCCTAGCCACAGGGGTCAATGATAAGAATAAACATACATATATCCAGGCACATCGCCTCTAGTTAGGACATTAAATAAATTATTAGGGAAAGGGAGGTGCTGAAGGGGGTGTGGCTAGAAACAGCAAAAATCAATTAACCCTTACAATTTCAAAGTTGAATACCCACCGTAGGATGCGGTCAGATAGATTGGGGAAATGATCATTCGGTAGCAGCGATCTCAGATCCATCTGGCCACATCTGCAATCGCCGTTTGCGTAAAAGGAATTGAACAATTGCAAAGAATGAGCGCAAGTCAATGAGGATCATAACAACCCACAACGACTCAATTGGACCTGCCAGTCATTTAGAAACGATCATCGCCAGATTCGCCACATGTGTTGTGCGTTGGTCAAAATCATTTAACTAAATTTAGTTAAACAATGTTGAGTGATATCACAAAAAAAATCTTTCAATGCGCAAAATAGTTCACAAAAAATCATTTAGTGGGTATTGGCCTTTACCAGGTACAGAGAGAAAGATGCAGCATATGCTTACAGATACTTGTCTGCTGAGATACTGACTATGGGAGGGGTGGATACATAAGAGGAACAAAACTACAGGGAAGAGTGAGGAACAAACTATCTGCTAGCAAACTTAGCTGATGATCATAACACATGTATGTGGAACACAAAAACATGGGAAAAGAATAACTTTTAGCAGAGCTTTTGCGAGCATGGTAAACTGATAGAAATCCATATGCTTTAGGAAAATAGCAGTGTTGTGATGACGGACTGAACTGGATATTACATCATTATGCAAGATGGCAGCTTTCACTCTAGCTAAGCTGTTTTGACGTGCTGGGGATGACATTACTTGGTGTTAATTGCATGTAGGATAACTATGCATACAATAATTAGTGATCAGGAGACAGGTTTCTAATTATTCATAAAAAGGAAGAGCATTGTCACAACAAGCTGATCTGTCCTATTTGAAACCCTGTGCATAGCTTTTATCAAGCCTCTTTCTCAACACCGTGTTCCAGCTCAAATTAAAGGCCATGCCCTGACAGAATACTTAAATAAAACTAAGCTTGTATAGGAAATAGATTGCACCATGGTGTTATAAATGTATATAATATTCTTTGCTAACATCCAAACAAAATATAAAAACAACACACTGCTTATGTAGATATAAAAATGACCTCAGAAGAAGGCGAGATAAAAAGGCAATAAAGTGTCATCAGTGTGCTTAAAAAAAACTACAATTTAGCAGGGCTGAAGCGCATGTGTACGCAGACCCTGTGTTAGGATGTATTTACACTGGACACTTGAAATGGAGCGGGAGGAGGAGAAGAGCGCACGTTCCAACAGGCACAATTTTTCTGGACACCGCAGATGCTACTGATTCCCATGGAGTCAATGCAAGCCTATGGGAATGGACAATGGCCTCAATTCACTAAGATCATGCTGGAGATAATAAGGCAAAACTTGCCACCACACAGTGAGCGAGTTATCTTATCTCTTCATTCCTTAAGTTGCCTCCTCTGTAGTTAAGTTATCTCCTCTGTAGTTAAGTTACCTCCTCTGTAGTTATTTTCACACGCAGTTAATTAACAGCCTGTCTTTAACTTTTGAATTCTGTAGTTATTTTAAGGATTGAAGAGTTAACTTAAAGACAGAAGAGTTAACTTTAGGTTTGCCTGAGGTAAAATGTTTCCTGAATTCTACATGCCTCATCACCATGGTGATAACTCTAGAAACGTTATTAAAGACAGGAGATAAGCTTAGTGAATTTAGGCTAATGTCCGTTCTCAGTAGGCTGTTTTCCCCACCCGTTCCTGCTTTACTCACCTGCCTTCTTTTTCTTCCGCTGCCATTTTGGTCATCTGCCGCTGCTGGCACCACCGCAGGGCTTGAGGACAAGTGCTGGTATATATCTATCGGAGTCCTAGCAAAAGCATGGGTGAACAAACGAGAATCCTCCCTGTTGCTAGGGATGACTCCCATTTGTCTTTTGCAATCCAATAAGAGCCTGCTTCTGCCAGGGCTCTTATATACAGTACCAACTCTTGTCCACCAGGTCCAGAGGCTTGTGGCGGAGGACCAAAATGGCAGCACTGGTTGCAGTGGTGGACTGGATGCACAATGATGAGCAGTGTAAATATCTCACCAGACACTGTGATGGGGCATACTGCACAGAACCCATTTTATCTCTCAATTTTGAAAGCAAGTTAACAGACAAGAGCTGTATTCCCTTTGGGTTGTCAGATAAAGCAGTGCCTACAAAGCAGTAAGCAAAATGTGTGATTGCTGCTCACAACAACATGAGTAGGCTGCCTTGCAGAAGGATCTCAAGCAGAGTCCTCTATGGAAACCCCCTTTAATGTATGCCCCAGTGGCACTGTGCAAGTGGGTTATTTCTGTAAGGACACTGAAGAGTTGTATGCAAAAAACACTTATTTTAATCACAAACACATGATGATAGCAAACGACTTTACAAAGAATGCTTTAAGAACCTAAATTAGGAACATAAATAAAAACATTCAATTGCTTCTTGTTTCTAAGTAGGTGACGTTTTCACAAATATTTTTCTATACAATTGGCATATCTACTTCACAGCTGACAAAGGTTTCTGTAGGAGGATCAAGAAAGTAGGCAAATGCTGCAAACAACGGCAACAACTGCACAAGCAGGTAGCAGGTCCATTAAAATATTTATATAATAAGGAATCTACTAAATATGTAAATTTAGTAAATGGTACCAGATGTATTCACTATTATTTACATGTGTATCTTCTTATATTACACGACAGAAAGAATGGAGAATTCATTCACTGTCACATCTATGCCTGTAGCTCAGGCTGCTTACTTCAAACTATGACGATAGACAACAGGTTGTCATGGAAACCCCCATTCATGGCAGAAGAGTGCAGCAGCTTTTAATTGCCATTACGCCATTTATCAGTCCAGGGACAAAAATAATCATGGAATCATACATTCACTTTTTTTGTGAAATGTTGGGACACTGTAAGCTGATAGTTCCATTAAGATAATTATTATGAGGATCTGAGCATGAGCATTTTATATTGTTTCATTATTAGTATCAGCATTGTTTCATTATTATCATGATTATTGCGTTTGTACACAAATATGTACAAGCCCTTGCTGGTAAAAAACATAGAGAATATAGAATACATGAGTTTTTGTCAGGTATAGATCTTAAAAATGTCTAATTTTCTAAAGAATGTATTTGATGTGAGTCTCAAGCCCACACTGTGCTGTGCATAGCAGGTGATCCTTGTTAACCTCGTAATTGTCATTAGCTTGAAGGAGTTAGGCAGGGAACCCACTTGTGTTTCAGGTTTCTACGCGTGTTTTTCTGCTTCTTACTTCTGATTAACTGAGTTCTGGATGACGGGGGTTTTACTGTATATGCAAGAGCACTATCTTTAGCACCCAGGGAATCTCAATAGCTCATTAAAAATGCATACTAACAATGTGGCTCATTACTAAAACATTTAAATGAATGTTTGTTAGAGGCTTTTATTGAACTTTTGCTGCCCGAAGAAAGAGCAGGCAGATAAGGATTGCTGTAAATAGCAGTAGCAATGAGCAAAAAAAAGCTTTCATGAGCAGGAGTGGGGGGGGGGGAATAGGACACTGTATTTCCAACAGTTTAGAGAGTCACACGTGTTTACATTCACACCTTCCCATGGATAAATAAGGGCAGAGGGAAGGGGGGAAAATGGCAGCTCCTACAGCTGCTTGAATCCCTTTAACAATTGACACATTTTACTCAACATCCTGTGCAGGACAACTGGGAGCTGCATGTGATTGCTGTAAATTGAGTTGCCTGGATAACAGCAGCAGGAAGATGGGTACTATTGCTGTTGGCCAGCATTGTAGAGATTTTATAATTAATGGCCTGGTACTACCATGGGAAGCTACTCAAGGGTAAAAGTTAGTAATACATCTGAGTGTGTTTCACTTATAATGCACCTTGATAACAACATTCCGTTAAAAGTAATATATGGTAATTTTCTTGTCTTAATTAAGACTACGTTCACACTGAAGCATTGTGGTGCATTTCATCTGACAATATAATCCCGTTGCCAATGCAATGCATATCTGTACAGGTACATTCACATTGGTGCGTTAGCAGTATGGTGTGACAGCATCTGTTGGCATAATGCAAGACATGCTGTGTGGTACTGGACAACATGCATGTGTACAAGTTGCAGTGAAACTTGCTTTCAACGAACTGTAGACTTCACTGTAGGTGTCACATTTCATGTGTCATGCACAATGAGAATTTTCTCCTCCGCAGGGCCGGGCCGAGGCAGAGACTGGGAAGTCTGGGGCCTCTGAGCGCAGCCACCAGGGGGCGCATTCCTCTGTGCTATCCCCACCTGCCGCAGTCCTGTGTGATCTCCCTGGCCGCCTGCCTGCTGCATTCATCATAGCGATTTCTGCCTGCATTATGCAATCGCCAGAGTCCCCTAGTGCAGCACTAGGGGATCTTCCTAATCAAAGCGCCTGTCTGTCCTGTGCTGTAACTCAAACAGCCGCGCTGTCATCAGAGAGATGACAGGCACGGCTATGGCATTGTGTTGCTAGGCAACAGCTGGAAGCCGGCTTCTGCTAGAACGGAACTAGTGTCGGCTTCCTGCAGCGATGCCTGTGAAAACGCATGTGAGCTGTGGCTGGACTGGACAGGAGGGAGGGAATTATAAAATTCTTCCTCTGTACCACGATGGTCGGAGCCATGCTTATGTGCTTTGAGTCCCATGGGAGAAAAGCGCTTTACAAATGTTATTTGTTGTTGTTGTTGATCTCATTCAGGAGCAAGCAGTGAACCTTTCACTGTGAACACCGTGCCCATGGATGACTGGAAGACGGGACAGGGAACCAGCTGTTATATGGATGCCCGGAATGAAACTGGTATGGAGGGGGGAAGGGAGGTTTGAAAGAGGCTGATAATCATCTGACAGTCACACATATCACATCAAACAGCCCTGTGAGTGACCAGATCTGAGTTCTCAGTACTGCAGTGTCCTCATTCTAACTCCCCCTCACATACATCCTATGTGAAGTACCAGTGGAGTTATGCTGGATCCACACAGTATAATTTTTTGGCAGATTTACCTGCCCAATCGATTATTTCCAGATTGTCCGATCTGAAGATCGATCGATTTTTTTGAGCAATTTTCTGACCGATTTACATTCGTTTCTACGGAAATCAGTCAGAAAATCGCTCAAAAAATCGATCCATCTTCACAATGGCCATGCTGGAAATAATTGAGCAGGAAGGTAAATCTGCCAAAAAATTGTATTGTGTGGATCCAGCATTAGACTGAGGACACTGCACTACTGAGAAGACATCTAGCCATCTTGATGTGATTTGTGTGTTTCTGAGGGGGGTACTACATTTAAAGCATACCTGACATGATAAAGGCAGAATGATTTATAGTTACACGGTGCTTCTTCTATCCCGCTTTAGTCAATTCACTCCGTCGCCATCCTCCCAGACCCCAAAATGTGTCGCTGTCAGCCCTGTAAAATCTGTGACTCAGCTGAGTCGCAGACTATTGTGCAGTCACAGCTGTGCCCATCCCCCAATCGTGCTCCCATAGCTGGATTAGTTCTGCACATGCGCAGTTCGTTAAAGGAGTAGTATCGATTGAAACAACTTTTTTTTTTTAATACTCTATATTAGTGTACACATTACCACTAGTGCTAGGGGCACTTTATTTATTTGGTACTTATCCGTTAGCCGGGCGCATCCGGCAGGTGGCGCTAATTACTATTCCCCCTCCAGACCGACATGGATAGTAGGGAAAGATGTAACTCTGGTGGAGTTTTGTCGCCACCTAGAGGATGCGCCCGGCTAACGGATAAGTACCATTTATTTACCCAGGTCTCTCTCTCACTATCCCTGCTTAAAAATTCATTTCTCACACAGCTCATAGTAGTTTGGGTCACCCTGAGCTGCTTGGTTACTCTGTCACACAGCTCACAAATATATTTCACTGTGTCACTCACAGCATGCAGCAGACATGAGGAGAAACAGGCTGATCTGAGGTGGTAACAGGTAACTAAATGAGATGTAATATTGCTGGAATATAACTAGCTATACCAGGAGTGTGTGTTTACACTCAGACTGGCTGCCTGCTTGAGGAGATTCACTCCAGGCTGCATCCAGTTTACAAGCTGCTGAGAGGGGCAGACCACTGTCTACAATTAGCATTATTAGTATCTTTATCAGTAAAGAGAAGCAAAGATAATAAACACACATTGCTAGAATCTTTAACCCCTTACCACAATATCAACAAGATTCTTTCAGCAAGGTGATAATTAAACTATAAACTGAGCAGTTGATAGCATCTCCCCTTTGCAGAGACATGGTCTAGCCCTGTGGGAGCTCAGTATTAGATACATTTGTATCCAACACTGACGCCAAAACTGAGGATTTTACAGCTGAGAGGAACAGCTGTGTGAGGAATCAAATTACTCCTAGTACTTGCCCTAATGTGTGCTACAACATACAGCATTTAAAAATAAATGCATACATCGATAGTATTCCTTTAAGTCTGTAACTACTCTTCCGCAGACTGCTCCCAGTTACGGGACTGTGATGGAGGAGAACCACATCCCAGAAACAGCGCATGCACAGTAGTTGACAACCCAGCTGTATCATAGACTTCAGGAGCACAGCAGATCGGCCTATGGGGGCTGGGAAAATCCTCAGGTCGCTGACACTAACCTAGCCCCTACCTACACCTAACTCTAACACAGCAATTAGCAAACACCACTAACCAGTCTATTGCTGCAGCTACAGGTACCTGCTGAACTACACCAGGGCTTTTCCACTGTTACCGCTGCTACAGAGCTATTCCGCTGCCCCAGTGCCCTAATTACAGGCTATGGGTAATAATGTTAGAATTTTAAAATGGAGGCACCTATAGTTGTTGCTGGGGAACCTTGTCCCGGCCCTGCTCCTCTGTTCCATTGTGATTCTGTTTTTACAGGCTATGTGATGCAATGCCCAAGTGTGAATCTAGCTTAATGTTTTTAATGATTGTTGTTTCTTATTAACATATCCACCAACAGTATGCTTCTTCAATAAGGTTGGAGGTAGCTTGTATAACCTGCATTAAGTTCTCAGACTAGCTAAACTGGAATGAGGAGGAGATGCTCTGTCTTCCTGTACAGTTTAAGGACTCAACATTTGTGTGTTGTACCATTCCTAGTATAGAGGATTGGAAAAAGGTGGATGCAGGGGTAGTAAAGAGCAACATGTAATTAGGAGAGCGATACAGTATTTTGCGACTGAGTGGATGCACCTTTCTAGAGAAGCTCACCATCTGCTGGATACATAGGTAAATGTGTAACATTATTTTCAAAATATATTTACCTGCATTAAAAAATAAAATAAAAAAAATATTAAAAACACAGTTATTATCAGGAGTCAAGAATATCAAAAATTGCTAAACATAATATTTGATTATCAGTTAAGAAAGGTCTGGATCTTACAATGTTTTTTTTCACGCTTTTGATAAGTGTACTAATATCATTAATTGGTCACTCCAGGATGCAGATTGTAGATGGATTGAGAAGAATATCAATTATAAGGTCTGGTATGCACAGGATTTGCTGGAGCTTTTGGTGTCCTAATTGTCTTACAGGATGCTTCTCATATGTTTAAAGAGATACTTATTCTGGAAGTTTTCCCTATCTTGAAATACATGAATAGATGAGTGAGAATACATGGATGAACGAAACTTAAATGCATTGGAAAGTGATGGCAAAAGCACCTCTGCAGCTTTAAGGTAACAATAAAAGCTTCTCAAGTGTAATCCTAAAAGCATCTCAGAAGCCCATGTACTTTAACACTTGGCTTTCCATCTTCTTTCTGTGCCTACTATAAGTGCACTTATCTTTTAAAAGCAACTGAAATAATGTACTGGTAAGTGTAGAAACAAAAATAGAATCTATAATCAAGAAAATAATGCTTATAGTATTAGAAATTGGTTAGCACCTTAGCAGCCAAATAAAACCCAATCCAAATCAGACATTCCTTGCTGGTCTTTTGTCTATGCAGCACTTACTTCATGCATAAAAAATGGCTTCCAGATCCTTGAAAGATTATGTTTTACATCAAGGGTATGAAATAGTTCTTTGTTTCTATTTGAGAATGTCACTCGATCATAAACGGAATAGGAAATTCATCTGTAGCATTTCCTTAAGTCAAATCTTGAATTAGCTCCATCACAGGTTGGAACCAGGGACAACTTCTACTCTAATACATTCAAGGGACTTTTGCTCTGAGTCTTTGGAGGAAAGTGCACTAGTGACAAAAATACACAAGGACAACATTCATAGTTTATTGTGAAGTTCAAGGAAAACTTCACTGAAATTATTACACTTCAATACCTGTTGCATGCTATATGCTTCTATCCCATAGGCAGAGGGGGTAGGTGGATGGCCAACGAGCAAGAGATATCACATATCTGGTGAATACAAAGGAATCAAAATGATTTGGCAAAATACATGCAAAGCATTAAAGGTGTATGTAGAGATCAGGGGTGCCTCTGGCCATTTTGTCACTCCAGGCAAGGAAACCCTCTCCATGAAAATATTTGCAATGCGGCAGCCACTATACCACTGTGTCCAATTGTAAAAATATACTGCTTGATTGTATTTTTGGTACATTTTTGCGATGGATTGATGATTGATCGATGTGGTGGTTGATAATCGCCATATTCGATCATTTTGAAAGAATCTGTCTGTAAAAATGAATGCATGTATTGACAGCTATAGGCTAGGGTTACTAATAACAAGATTGGGTGATTCAATTGTGAAGGTAAGATGGGGGGGGGGGGGGGAGTAGAGAGTAACAAGGAATATTTATAATTACTTTTCTCCTGGCGGACTCAGTGCTGACTCGCTCAGTATGCAGTAGCAGTGTTAGGGAGTCTTGCCCAAGGTCTCCTACTGAATAGGTGCTGGCTTACTGAGTAGAAAGAAGCAGAGATTTGAACCCAGGTTGCCTGTGCCAGAGGCAGAGCCCTTAACAATTACACTATCCAGAGAGAGGAAGAAAAGACAGCCAGCACTAGGGGAAGGGGGGAAACAAAGATGAATGAGGGAGGGAGGAGGAGTGGCGAGAGACTGAGAATAGCCTGACAGGGAGCAGAGAACTTATCTGTATTGCAGCCACATAACACAGAGGCGACTTGCCTGTAATGTGACTCCTGTCCTGCCTGTCTCTCACACAAGTCAGAAAGCAGCCCTTCTGGAGTCTAGGGACTGTGGAAAACTTTTCAACCTGTGTAATACCTTATCTAGCTGACCACATGCAACAGAAATTGATGGGAAAATGCTCGGAAATCGATCGGAAAGCAAATCGAACATGTTGGAAATAATCGATCTGACAGTAAATCGACCATAAAATCTCATAGTGTGTACCCAGCACAACACAGGCTTCATATCCAATCCAAATATCCTACTCTCTCCCTTCTCTATCCCCTCCAGTGGTGCATGGCTCACTCAGATCTCAGCTCCAGCTTCCCCCTCGCTTCATCAATCAGGGTTTTGACAGGAGCAGAGATAAAGCAAGCACAGGCTAGGTTCAGTTCATAGCAACGCAGACGCTCCATAGCCTCAGTCACATGCTCTGGCAGCACAGCCCAATACAGCCCAGTCTACAGGGGAGTGTGTAAACAAAGATCGGCTCCATGAGCCAGCAGCTGCAGATCCAGCTAAAGAGGGGAGGCTGTTCCTCTCCCAGCCTCAGTGAATGAATGTTTTTGGGTGTTAAAATTCAGCTCTGTTGAAGTGGCATCTGCTGTCACCCCCTCTAATGGCAACATGGGAACACCCTGGTGGGGGTCGCACTCCACGCACCCGGTTACAATGCTAGTGCATCCTCCTCCTCTTCTTTTCAAGTCATATGGAGGGGCGGGCAGGACAGGAGTCACACAGACACACTCTAGATCCCTCTAAAGATAACACTAACATTAGGGGATGCCATACAGATTGTTGTAGACAAAAGGTTTGTAGATTCCTTATTTGAGGCTGAGCAGTAGAGGCTTTCATTAGAACTTTTTATCTCCGTTCCCTAAGTATTCAGTCTCTAAGGACAGGAAAAATAAACTTTTTTTCCCTCAAAACCGCCCTGCAATAAATCTGGCGCTCTAGGCAATTAGCTGGTCCGCTGGTCTCTAGAAGCGCCTCTGGTAGAGATCAAACTGTCACTGACAACAAATGATCATTTTAGAAGACACTTTAGCAGAAAAATGTCTATATATAGCCAGTTAGATATGGTACCACCATAGTATCCACTCTGAATAGCTTCTAACTCAATAACTCAAGTTGAAACAACATGTAGATCCTGTTTTGTCACCCGGGTGACCTTCTCCACAGTGGTTGAGGAAGCAGTTTGACCGCTGCATCTTGTGTTCTGTAAAGGCTAGTACCCACCTCACGATTTTGTTTGTGATCCTTCCGCTGGCCGGTGAATTTCTTTTTGAGTGATGAGCGATCATTTCCGCAATCTCGCGATTTGGGTACAAGTGCGCGATTAGGTGGACGATGCTTTACGACATGTGTCAATAACAACCACAGCAGATCTTTAAGATCCCGGACAACTCTCTCCCATGCAAAGTGCCACGATCATTTTCTTGTTTGTGCCGTCATGTGTTCCTGCAGGCATGAAGATGGATAGTTGAATGCTCATCATTGGGGAACGTTGCTGTGAAACATCTTGCATAGTTAAGGTGCGTAGTCAGCTTAAAAAGGAACTGTCGCGAAAATGTTAAAATTTAAAACACATACATATAAGTAGTTTTCTTCCAGAGTAAAATGAGCCATACATTACTTTTCTCCTATGTTGCTGTCACTTACAGTAGGTAGTAGAAATCTGACATTACTGACAGGTTTTGGGCTAGTTCATCTCTTCATGGGGGATTCTCAGCATGGACTTTAATCTTTATAAAGACATTCCCTGAAAAAAGATTTATACAAAGATGCTGGCCAGCCTCCCGTTTCGCTGCACAATTTTTTTGGCAGTTGGACAGAGCAACTGCCATTCACTAAAACCCTGAGAATCCTCCATGAAGGGATGGACTAACCCAAAACCTGTCAGTAATGTCAGCTTTCTACTACTTACTGTAAGTGACAGCAACATAGGAGAGAAGTAATTTATGGCTCATTTTACTTTGCAAAAAACATACTTCTTATTTGTATATGTTTACACGTATTTTAAATTTTAAGATTTTCGTGGCACAGTCTAAAGTTCCAAAAATCATAGGTTGGGAAAATATTAATTCAGTGTGAAGGCATCCAACTTTGAGCAGCTTGTCAAGTAAACTGGGAGAAAATCCCCTTCTCACACTTACAGAAACTAGATAACTTCTACTGAAGCATTAGAATTACAGCTGAACTTCCTAAAGGTAGCATGCAATAAAGCAACCACTGGAATTGCATGAAATTTCCTCTAACATGCTGGCTACCTACATATTTGCCAACCCTCTAATGTAGCAGCTGTCCTATGCCACCTGGAAACAGACCTTGGCCCATATGCAATTCACTTTTTCACCTGACTTTTCTCCTAAGAGATAATTTTTCATCTTCGATTTAAAATAACTTTTCATCACTTTTCAACAAAAAAAAATACCAAAAAGTAGGTGAAAAGATACTATCAAAATTATTTTGAGTATTATCTTGCTTTCTTAAAAATATCACCTAGGAGAAAACTCAGGTGAAAAAGTGAATTGCATATAGCCCCTTGTGTCTGTTTGGAGAGGACCTGTTTACAGTTGGATAAAAAATAATGTTAAAAGAGAAATTATTCAAAACTTCAGCTCCCATTGTATTTAAGTACTAGTCAACAGATACATACAAATGTATTGCTCATGTTAAACATTACGTTTATATTATTTTATTTATTTTTAATTTAATGGCTTTTTATCATGGTACCCAGCATAATTCTATCATGGATTTCTATAGTTTCCTTACATACAGTGCTGTGAAAAACTATTTGCCCCCTTCCTGATTTCTTATTCTTTTGCATGTTTGTCACACTTAAATGTTTCTGCTCATAAAAAAACGTTAACTATTAGTCAAAGATAACATAATTGAACACAAAATGCAGTTTTAAATAATGGTTTTTATTATTTAGTGAGAAAGAAAACTCAAAACCTACATGGCCCTGTGTGAAAAAGAAATTGCCCCCTGAACCTAATGACTGGTTGGGCCACCCTTAGCAGCAATAACTGCAATCAAGCCTTTGCGATAACTTGCAATGAGTCTTTTACGGTGCTCTGGAGGAATTTTGTCCCACTCATCTTTGCAGAATTGTTGTAATTCATATTTATTTGAGGGTTTTCTAGCATGAACCGCCTTTTTAAGGTCATGCCACAACATCTGAATAGGATTCAGGTCAGAACTTTGAGTAGGCCACTCCAAAGTCTTCTATTGTTTTTCTTCAGCCATTCAGAGGTGGATTTTCTGGTGTGTTTTGGGCCCTTGTCCTGCTGCAGCACTCAAGATCGCTTTAGCTTGAGTTGACAAACAGATGGCCGGACATTCTCCTTCAGGATTTTTTGGTAGACAGTAGAATTTATGGTTCCATCTATCACAGCAAGCCTTCCAGGTCCTGAAGCAGCAAAACAACCCCAGACCATCACACTACCACCACCATATTTTACTGTTGGTATGATGTTCTTTTGCTGAAATGCTGTGTTACTTCTACGCCAGATGTAACGGGACACGCACGTTCCAAAAAGTTCAACTTTTGTCTCATCGGTCCACAAGGTATTTTCCCAAAAGTCTTGGAAATTATTGAGATGTTTTTTAGCAAAATTGAGATGAGCCTTAATGTTCTTTTTGCTTAAAAGTGGTTTGCACCTTGGATATCTGCCATGCAGGCCGTTTTTGCCCAGTCTCTTTCTTATGGTAGAGTCGTGAACACTGACCTTAATTGAGGCAAGTGAGGCCTGCAGTTCTTTAGGTGTTGTCCTGGGGTCTTTTGTGGCCTCTCTGATGAGTTTTCTCTGCGCTCTTGGGGTAATTTTGGTCGGCCGGCCACTCCTGGGAAGGTTCATCACTGTTCCATGTTTTTGCCATTTGTGGATAATGGCTCTCACTGTGGTTCGCTGGAGTCCCAAAGCTTTAGAAATGGCTTTATAACCTTTACCAGACTGATAGATCTCAATTGCTTTTGTTCTCATTTGTTCCTGAATTTCTTGGCATGATGTCTAGCTTTTGAGGTGCTTTTGGT